>NC_069500.1:1175556198-1175688698 GCF_027579735.1 Bombina bombina
AAGCAAATTTGATGATAAAAGTAAATTGGATTTTTTTTTTAAATTACTTGTCCTATCTGAATAATGAAAGTTTAATTTTGACTAGACTGTCCCTTTAAGTCAGACTTCATTACCCAGCCAGACCAGTTGGTTGTATAAAAACATTAGACTTAACCTAACAACCCATGGCCCTACAGCTCCAACAACTGTAGGTTTACATCAGACCTCAGGTCAGACCCGCAGACCCTGTCAACTATAATAACCTAATATTAAAAACCTAATAATAATAAGTACTTTACTTGATAGCGGGTTGAAGTATCGGGCTGTCCAGTTCAGTATCACCTTGCAACCCTATCAGTGCTTTTGTGGCACCACTATATGTCGTCACTGGAATGTGATGACAAATGTCTAGCTATCTTTAAGACATTCTATTAAAAATACTAAATATAGCTGACGTATTTACAGTATGTTCTTACAGGATGTAAACATTCATTGTTTACAGCTCTTTCCAGACCTTGATATGCTCTAGGAATTTAAAAAAAGAAAATTGCCTTGCATTTTTTCCCATCTGTTTCCATTTTGTAAGTTAAAAGTATAAATTCTTCTGCTTAGAAGATAAAATGGATTGGAATGTTTTTGTTAAAGAAAGTTTACATCATATATTTGACCTAAAAGCATAAAACAGTCCAGGTGACAATGTCTTTAAAGTATTCATGATATACAAGCATGTATGCAGAATTTTAGTACCATATGCTCCACTGCTAGAGAAATGTACAATGCAGGCAATTGTAAGCCTATCTGTCAGCAAAGCTGTTAAGCACAAAGAGAAAAGGAATAATAAATGAATAAATCTCAAATCCCCTGTTTGTTGGAATATTTTATTTCTCTTCATTTTTTGTTTATTATCAGTTTTCCAGGAGTGTGCAATTCCTGTCCACAGTGCTGAACAAATCCTATAACTTGCTGTAACTCAGTAATACCTTTCACAAATAAATGAATTTAAATTAGAGTACCAGCAAGTCTCTATTTCAGGTGCCTCATATATACCTACATGTAATTTTCCCTATCTGTGCAGCTGTCTGTAAGTATTCATGGTCTGCGGGTTTTACAGTGATGTGTACCCAGTCCAGTCTGAGAGTGCAGTCCATTTCTGTGTTATATATATATATATATATATATATATATATATATATATATATATATATATATATATATATATATACACACACACGCATATATATATATATATATATATATATATAATAGCAATTATTACAGTAACATATAAAAACAACAGTTCCTGCACAAGTCTTTTTTCGTTATAAACCCCCAAAAAATGATTTCACTGCAAATTACTACAAAACACAGAATGCTGCTTTCTAATATAAAAAGTGCTTCTTTAGCAAATGATAAGCTTTACAAATAGCTTACTTGTGCCACCCTAATGCATCAGGCACCCTTGTAAAAGGTCAGTGCTAAAAAAGTGACAGTATGCAGTTTTCAAGTCCATAGAGATTTGTTAGTTTTATTTTTTTAATACATATTACGTCATTGCAGAGTAGGTCAGTTGGCAGAAATGTCTCTTAGTATAAAAAAAAAGTTAAAAAAGAAAGCATAGTGCGTCCGTCCAGGGGTGTAACTAGAAACCACAGGGCCCAGGTGCAAGAATCTAAGAAGGCCCACCCCCCAAAAAAGTGAATTTGATATATATATATATATATAACATAATTTAACACAGAAAAAACATGTGAATCAGATTACATGTCTGCAAAAGGAGGTACCCTGTGCCCACAGTCTGTGAGATGGTCTGACCCCCTATTACTGTATATAGTGACACAGTTAAAACCACCAGTACTGTATATAGTGAGTCAGTGACAGTCTGTAATCTGCCAGTGAGATGGCTGGCCTGACCCTACCCATCCCCAGTACTTTATAAAGTGACCACAGTAGTCTGTGACATGGTCCAGCCCCCTCGTACTGTATATAGTGGTACTGTATAGACTGACACTGTTTACCCCCCGCCACCCCATGCTGTAGTAACAAGGTCTGTAATTTGCTGGTTCCACAAACATACACACACATACATACATGCATAAATACACACACAGTCACATACATACATACACACACACATACACACACACACACACGCATAAATACACACAGTCACATACATACATACACACACACACACACGCATAAATACACACTGTCACATACATGCACACACACATACATGCATAAATACACACAGTCACATACATACATACATACGCATAAATACACACAGTCACATACATACATAAACACACACACACACGCATAAATACACACACACACACACACACATGCATAAATACACACACAGTCACATACTTACATACATACACACACACACACGCATAAATACACACAGTCACATACATACATACATACACACACACACACACACATGCATAAATACACACAGTCACATACATACACACACACATACATGCATAAATACACACAGTCACATACATACACACACACACATACATGCATAAATACACACAGTCACATACATACATACATACATACATACACACACACGCATAAATACACACAGTCACATACATACATACACACACACACACGCATAAATACACACAGTCACATACATACATACACACACACGCACACACACACACACACACACACATACATACATGCATAAATACACACACAGTCACATACATACATACACACACACATACACATATACACACATAAACACCAATGGGTAAAACAAAAACACTAACCCCTGTAGTCAGAGACACTAGTGAAGCATCATGTCACACTCACATGATATCAGTGCAGGCAGTGGCAGGTCAACATTTTTTATCGTTTTTGTTGTTGTTTTTTTTAAGCTGGGGCCCAGTCGCAATTGCGACTTCTGCACCCCCTGTAGTTTCGTCCATGTGTGTGTCTTTTTAACACAAAAATGTGTTGACTGGAAGGTTCTTCATAGAATGCACTGATGTATTTCAGTTACCTCTTCATTTTCCTCTTCATTTTACTAAATTTACAGTTTAAACAATCCTTTCTCTAGATTTTTTTTGTAGAGTTTACTATTTTCTGTTAACGTACCATGCTCAGGTATTGCTAAGCACTGCGACAGTATTGGGAATAAATAGCTTATTCATACACTTGCAATGATTATATTCAAGAACTAGCCAGTTACATTAGTTTTGCTTTTTCAGAAAAGGAAAAAAATCTTTCAAGAAATCGTTATTGTATCTCCTCATCTGCTGGTTGCCATATTGCTGGTGACAGTTGTGCTTATTCAGTAGTGTAGGCTGTACTATTTCCTTAACTCATGTCAGTGCTAACTGCCGCTTGCTTTGCACCAATGCCGTGCATTCTCTGTGGCATATGAGTGTATGTCCTGAGGACAGTGGCTGTACCCCCTGTTGTTTGCAGGCCACTCTCTGATTAGATCACTGAGGTTATCTCCCGTGGACAGTGGCTGTACTTCCTTTTGTTTGCAATTCACTCTCTGATTAGCTCACTGAGGTTATCTCCAGTGGACAGTGGCTGTACTCCCTGTTGTTTGCAGGCCACTCTCTGATTAGATCACTGAGGTTATCTCCAGTAAACAGTGGCTGTACTCCCTGTTGTTTGCAGGCACTCTCTGATTAGATCACTAAGGTTATTTCCAGTGGACAGTGGCTGAACTCCCTGTTGTTTGCAGGCCACTCTCTGATTAGATCACTGAGGTTATCTCTAGTAAACAGTGGCTGTACTCCCTGTTGTTTGCAGGCCACTCTCTGATTAGCTCACTGAGGTTGTCTCCAGTGGGCAGTGGCTGTACTCCCTGATGTTTGCAGGCCACTCTCTGATTAGCTCACTGAGGTTATCTCCAGTGGACAGTGGCTGTACTCCCTTTTGTTTGCAATTCACTCTCTGATTAGCTCACTGAGGTTATCTCCAGTGGACAGTGGATGTACTCCCTGTTGTTTGCAGGCCACTCTCTGATTAGCTCACTGAGGTTATCTCCAGCGGACAGTGGCTGTACTCCCAGTTGTTTGCAATTCACTCTCTGATTAGCTCACTGAGGCTATCTCCAGTGAACAGTGGCTGTACTCCCTGTTGTTTGCAGGCCACTCTCTGATTAGCTCACTGAGGCTATCTCCTGTGGACAGTGGCTCTACTCCCCATTGTTTGCAGGCCACTCTCTGATTAGCTCACTGAGGTTATTTTCAGTGGACAGTGGCTGTACTCCCTGTTGTTTGCAGGCCATGCTCTGATTAGATCACTGAGGTTATCTCCAGTGGACAGTGGCTGTACTCCCTGTTGTTTGCAGGCCACTCTCTGATTAGCTCACTGAGGTTATCTCCAGTGGACAGTGGCTGTACTCCCTTTTGTTTGCAATTCACTCTCCGATTAGCTCACTGAGGCTAGCTCCAGTGAACAGTGGCTGTTCTCCCTGTTGTTTGCAGGCCACTCTCTGATTAGCTCACTGAGGCTATCTCCTGTGGACAGTGGCTGTACTCCCTGTTGTTTGCAGGCCACTCTCTGGTTAGCTCACTGAGGTTATCTCCAGTGGACAGTGGCTGTACTCCCTTTTGTTTGCAATTCACTCTCCGATTAGCTCACTGAGGCTAGCTCCAGTGAACAGTGGCTGTTCTCCCTGTTGTTTGCAGGCCACTCTCTGATTAGATCACTGAGGTTATTTCCAGTGGACAGTGGCTGTACTCCCTGTTGTTTGCAGGCACTCTCTGATTAGATCACTAAAGTTATTTCCAGTGGACAGTGGCTGAACTCCCTTTTGTTTGCAATTCACTCTCTGATTAGCTCACTGAGGCTAGCTCCAGTGAACAGTGGCTGTACTCCCTGTTGTTTGCAGGCCACTCTCTGATTAGCTCACTGAGGTTATCTCCAGTGGACAGTGGCTGTACTCCCTTTTGTTTGCAATTCACTCTCCGATTAGCTCACTGAGGCTTTCTCCAGTGAACAGTGGCTGTTCTCCCTGTTGTTTGCAGGCCACTCTCTGATTAGCTCACTGAGGTTATTTCCAGTGGACAGTGGCTGTACTCCCTGTTGTTTGCAGGCACTCTCTGATTAGATCACTAAAGTTATTTCCAGTGGACAGTGGCTGAACTCCCTTTTGTTTGCAGGCCACTCTCGGATTAGATCACTGAGGTTATCTCCATTAAACAGTTTCTTTACTCCCTGTTGTTTTCAGGCCACTCTCTGTTTAACTCACTGAGGTTATCTCCAGTGGGCAGTGGCTGTACTCCCTGATGTTTGCAGGCCACTCTCTGATTAGCTCACTGGGGTTATCTCCAGCGGACAGTGGCTGTACTCCCTTTTGTTTGCAATTCACTCTCTGATTAGCTCACTGAGGCTAGCTCCAGTGAACAGTGGCTGTACTCCCTGTTGTTTGCAGGCCACTCTCTGATTAGCTCACTGAGGTTATCTCCAGTGGGCAGTGGCTGTACTCCCTGTTGTTTGCAGGCCATGCTCTGATTAGATCACTGAGGTTATCTCCAGTGGACAGTGGCTGTACTCCCTGTTGTTTGCAGGCCATGCTCTGATTAGATCACTGAGGTTATCTACATTGGACAGTGGCTGTACTCCCTGTTGTTTGCAGGCCATGCTCTGATTAGCTCACTGAGGTTATTTCCAGTGGACAGTGGCTGTACTCCCTGATGTTTGCAGGCCACTCTCTGATTAGCTCACTGGGGTTATCTCCAGCGGACAGTGGCTGTACTCCCTTTTGTTTGCAATTCACTCTCTGATTAGCTCACTGAGGCTAGCTCCAGTGAACAGTGGCTGTACTCCCTGTTGTTTGCAGGCCACTCTCTGATTAGCTCACTGGGGTTATCTCCAGCGGACAGTGGCTGTACTCCCTTTTGTTTGCAATTCACTCTCTGATTAGCTCACTGAGGCTAGCTCCAGTGAACAGTGGCTGTACTCCCTGTTGTTTGCAGGCCACTCTCTGATTAGCTCACTTAGGTTATCTCCAGTGGGCAGTGGCTGTACTCCCTGTTGTTTGCAGGCCATGCTCTGATTAGCTCACTGAGGTTATCTCCAGTGGACAGTGGCTGTACTCCCTGTTGTTTGCAGGCAATGCTCTGATTAGCTCACATTAGGAGGTGGGCAAGGAATACGTTCAGGGTTTCATTGATTAGTCACTGAATATCAGTGCTGTGCTTTGTGCCTTTCTGTACCATGAGTTCATCAGTTTAGTCCTGCTTCAAACCCTGCTATATTATGGTCAGGTCATATGTTCCTTTATATTATAGAAACTGTTATATATTGTATTAGGGTTTATTTATTACTTCTATAATTTTGTACCTGACAACAGAAATATACTTCAGTAGTTCCAGAATACTGTGATTGTGATAAATAAAAGGGACCGTCAAGTCCAAAAAATGTTTTCATGATTCAAATATGGCATGTAATTTTAAACAGCTTCCCAATTTGCTTTTATCACAAATTTTGCTTTGTTCTCTTGATATTCTTAGTTGAAAGCTAAACCTAGGAGGTTCATATGCTAATTTCTTAGACCTTGATGGCCGTCTCTAAGCTGAATGCATTTTGACCACTAGAGGGCGTTAGTTCATGTGTTTCATATAGAGAACATTGAGCTCATGCACGTGAATTTACAGAGGAGTGAGCAATGATTGGCTAAAATGCAAGTCTGTCAAAAGAACTGAAATAAGGGGGCAGTCTGCAGATGCTTAGATACAAGGTAATTACAGAGGTAAAATGTGTATTATTATAACTGTGTTGGTTATGCAAAACTGGGGAATGGGTAATTAAGGGGTTATCTATCTTTTAAAATAACAAAAATTCTGGTGTTGACTGTCCCTTTAAAGGGACACTGAACCTAATTTTTTTTCATTCGTGATTCAGATAGAGCATGCAATTTTTTTTTTTAAATATTTATTTAAATCCAGCAGAGTGTACAGTCAAAGTAAGTTCAACCTCTTTATGCCACGCAGGGCCAGGTAAACCACATTTCGGAGAACAAAAAAAAAAGAAAAAAAGTAATTTAAAACAATAACTTCATTTTATCTTAATAAATTGGTCCCCACAACATAAAATTTGTGCACTAAGCTGGAGTCTTTTCTATTTTGTTTATACTGGTTAAGGAGACAAAGAAAAAG
Organism: Bombina bombina; assembly: GCF_027579735.1. NCBI lineage: Eukaryota > Metazoa > Chordata > Amphibia > Anura > Bombinatoridae > Bombina > Bombina bombina. The sequence continues at coordinate 1,175,563,335 of NC_069500.1, forward strand.
AAGAGAGAAAAAAAAAAAAAAAAAAAAATTAAGAGGGGAAAAGGGGAGGGGAAAGGAAAAAGGAGAGGGGGAGAGAGAAAAAAAAGGGGGGGTAAAAAAGGGAGGGGAGAGAGAAAAAGGAAAAGGAATATGGGATGTGAAATGAAAAAGGGCCCACCCGCGTCAGAACACCTTCAGGTCTCTACCAAGCACCCAGAAGGACCAATTCCGAGTTCCTAAAGGGGAATATAAGGTCATGTATTTCTGTATCTGGTAGTGACTTGATAAAGGCAGACCATTTACTAAAGAATCGTCTAATGTCTAGGTCATTATCTAAGTTAGTGTCCCTTTGTTCTAAAAGGCATTGTTTTCTCAGACAATTCTTTATCTCTGAGATAGATGGTACCGCCCTCATCTTCCATTTTTTGAAGATAAGATATCTGGTTGCTAAAATAGCTAAAAATATCAATTTATTCTCTGGGTTATGTTCCCCATGGCCAAAGACAATCAGTAACTGTGTAAGACCCGGATGGGAGATCCTGAGGATTTTGTTAATCCAGAACTCTAGTTTGTGCCAAAGGTGTCTTATTCTGGGGCAGCTCCAAATCATATGTATTGTATCTACTGCGGGGAGTGAGCACTTTGGACATTTGTTGAAGCTGGCGTAATGAATTTTCTCACCTTTTTTAGGGGTGAAATATGCATTGTGAAGAAGTTTAATGTGCATCTCACGCCATGTGGCTGAGAGAGAAACCTGAGCCACTTTGCAAATTGAGCTTTGAATAATTTTTGTATCAATGGTTGATTGTGGTAATAACCTATTCCATAGGGCAGTAATTTTCTCTAGCTCTGCAGCACCTTTGGCTGATATAAGTAGCTGATAGTATGGGGAAATGGACCTGATGCCGTTCTTGAACAGAGTGATCCAGCCTTCCAGCTTTCCCATATTCCAGCTCCATCCCGCTTCGTTCACTTGTTCGAGTAGAAAGTGTCTAACTTGTAGGAATGCAAAGAATTCCTTATTACTGATGTGAAACTCTCCTTTTAGCTCATCAAAGGATTTGACAATGTTCCTTTCTGGATCCCAAAGTTGTATTATCCTGCTCAGTCCTAGGTCTTGCCACTTCCTAAAGGTTCCTGAACTGACTCCTGCGGGGAATTTCGGATTTCCCTGTATTGGAAGATAGTGAGAGATTTTCCCATTTAGGAATAATAAATTGCTTATTCTCCACCAGGCCCTTAGTGGATTGAAAACAGATTTAAATCTTTTGATACTACCTGGCAGGTCTTTGGGTGGGCAGTGAACCAGCGCGATCAGCTGATACGGGCTACACATATCTTCTTCCAGGGGCTGATTCGTAACATAGTTACTCTGGGATAACCAGTCGGCCACCACACGAGCTAAAAAAGTATAATTATAGGATCGGCTATCCGGCAATGCAAGACCAGCACTCTCTTTTGATAGAAAAAGTTTATTCAGGGATATCCTAGGTCTTTTTTCCTGCCAAAGGAATTTGCTAAGTGAGCCGTTTAAGCAGCGTATGTCTTTCTCCAAGAGAATTAATGGGAGGTTCTGAAGAACGTATAGGAGTTTTGGGAGCAAGATCATTTTAAACAAAGCAATCCGTCCGGATAAAGATAGTGGGAGAGATTGCCAATTTTTAAGTTTTTCCCTGATCAATTCAAAGATCGGAGAGAAATTAAGATTGTACAGGTCCCCCTGGGATGAAGGGATTAAGATTCCGAGATATTTAAGAGATATTTTAGATACGGTAAAGGGGATATCATAAAGAGAGTCTTTGTTTTGTCTCAGCCATAGTAGTTCCGATTTTGCTTCATTAATCCTGTACCCCGAAAAAGACCCAAATTGAGTAGTGATGTTTAACAATTTGGGGATGCTGGATTTGGTATCTGAAACATATAGCAGAATGTCATCCGCATATAAAGCAATTTTTATAACTTGCTTCCCCACCTTGATGCCTGGAAGTTGTTGCCTAACCATAATTGCTAGTGGTTCGATTGAGATGTCAAAAAGAAGGGGGGAGAGGGGGCACCCCTGGCGCGTTCCCCTCTCAAGAGTTATCTGTGAGGATGCTATAGAGTTGACAATCAGAGTAGTATGTGGTTCTTTATAGAGATTCATAATGAATTCGAGGAATTTACCTTTGAAACCGAAATTTGTCAGAGATGAAAAAAGATGGTCAAAATGTATCGAATCGAATGCTTTCTCTGCATCGATTGAAAGAATAGCCAGGTCGGGTGCCACCCCCTCCCCCCCTCCCTCGAGTGCCTCCAGTTTCCTGAAGTACTCCGTGACCAGTATGGCCTCTCTGATTTTAGCTGAGGAGTTTCGGCCCCTGAGGAACCCTGCCTGATCCGGATGTATCACCGTGGCAAGTGAAGCTTGGAGACGATCAGCAAGGATAGAGCAGAATATCTTATAATCTCCGTTCAGGAGAGCTATGGGCCTGTATGATTCTTTGAGGGAGGGATCTTTCCCTCCCTTCAAAATTAAGACTGTATTAGATGAGGAAAAAGAGGCGGCCACCCGATTGCCTTTGATGTACATACTGTTAAAAAAATTGTTAAGATAGGGGGTGATCTCAGGATTCAGAATTTTGTAGAACTCGTTTGGGAGACCATCTGGTCCAGGTGATTTATTATTGGCAAGATCTTTAATTGTTTTGTTTATCTCTGATTCGGTAATTGGTGTATTTAGGGAGTTAATCAATTCCGTTGATATTTTTGGACAAGTTACTTGACTCCAGAATTGGGATGCCTGTGAAATATCTGAGGCTCTGTTTAGATAAAGATTCTGATAGTAGCTGGTAAAAGCTTTCGCTATTGCTTCTGGTTTATCAAGAAAGCTACCCTCCTCTTGAATCTTTTCAATGAGAGATGTTTTCCTTTCCCTTTTTACCAAATTTGCCAATAATTTGCCAGATTTGTTGCCAAATCTATAGATTCTAGCTTGGAATCTAAGATCCCTCTGCGTTTCCTGGAAGATTGTAAATGTATCTCTTGTGTTTTTAGCCCGAATGTATTTCGCCCAGCATCTAGGTGATTTTTCAAGTAAATAAGAGTTATATGAGTTGATCACTGAGCTAGTAATTTCTTTCTCCCTTTGTCGTATTTTCCTAGATCTCTCTGCGCTATAGGCTATAATTTCGCCCCGGAGGACTGCCTTAGCAGCCTCCCAAAAAAGCAGGGGCGAATCTATGTGGTCTTGATTATGATCCAGGTAATCCGCAAATTTGAGTTTAAGCCAATTCTTAAACTTCAGATCATTCGCAAGAAAGGAGGGAAATAAAAAGCGTGTTGGTTTCTTATTATAGCAGCTGGTCTGCAGCTCAAGCGAAATGGGGCCGTGGTCTGATAGAAAGATAGGAGACAAGCCTGCTTTTGCCTCTGTCAGCCTTATTCTGTCACTAATGAGAAAAAGATCGATTCTAGACATTGTTTTGTGCGCCTTGGACAGACAGGTGAAATCTCTGACATCGGGGTTTTGAAGCCTCCAAATATCTCTTATTGCTAGATTGTGCGTGATTGATTTTATTAATTTAGCTTCTAGATTATCCCGTTTTTGTTTAGGCGATTTACCAGAGATTCTAAGTCTGTCCAATGGGCACTGTGGAGACATATTGAAGTCACCCCCTAATATTAGGTGTCCCTCCTGAACAGAGAGAATTTTGGCCTGGATCTTGTGCCAAAAGCTGGGGTCTAATTTGTTAGGGGCATAAACATTACATAGTGTATAGATTGTTTTGTGGATTTTAGCTTTGATTATTACAAATCTCCCATCTGGGTCTATGTCACTGTGAGTAACTACTTGGCCAATTTTCTTCCCAATCAGGATCGCCACCCCTCTTTTCCTACGCTCTCCCGGGGAAAAGAAGATTTCTTCCACCCATGTGGATTTAAGTTTCTGAGATTCTTCTGTTGTTAAATGTGTTTCCTGCAGGAATGCTATATCAGCCCCTAATTTCCTCAGATGCGTTAAAATGGCCTTCCTTTTAATTGGAGTGGAGATCCCACCCACATTCCATGAAACTAATTTAAAGTTGGCCATGGATTTTTAACTGTATGGTATGGCCGAGACCAGGTGTAACCGGCGCGGGTGGGAAGGGAGGGAGAGGGAAAGGGAAAAAAAAAAAAAAAAAAAAAAAGGGGGGGAGGGGGGAGGGAAAACCAGGAGGGCTTAAAGCCCCATCTATCGTTCCTTCCCTGAAACAGAGAATCCTGCTCATGCTGAGAAGAAGAGGAAAGAAAAAGGAAAAAGAAAAAGAAAAGAGTAGAAAAAGTCAGCGGGAGCTGAAATCCCCTTCCCCTCTTTCTCTCTCTCCTCCCCCCTCAGCCTGGTGGATATGTGCCTAAAGTGTTGGAGTCTTTCAGATGTTGTTCTACTTCTTGAGGAGTATTAAAAATAAATGTGTTCTCAGCTTCTTTAATTTTAAGTTTTGCAGGATAGATTATGGTGGCTTGGTAGCCCTGTTGGATCAATTTTGTACACATGGGGGCTAACACCCTCCTTTTGGATGATGTTTCAGCTGAAAAGTCTTGAAAAAGAAGAATTTTCGATTCTCCCACGGTAATTGGTTGGTTCTTACGATAAAATTGCATCAAGGTAACCTTATCTTGAAAATTCAAGAGTTTTGCGATTACTGGTCTAGGTTTGTGGTTTCCTTTATTATCCAGCCAGGGTCTACCAAGCCTATGTGCCCTCTCAACTACTATCGGAGGATAGTTAGGTGGGAGTTTGAGAAGCTGAGGTAAATACTCGGAGATAAAGGAGTTTAGATCCTCGTATCTTTTATCCTCGGGTACCCCTATTAAGCGTATATTATTTCTGCGGGCACGATTCTCGATATCTTCAAGTTTAGCCTGAATTACATTTAAAGAGTGTTTAGTTAAGTCTAACTTGGTGTTATGTGATGTAGTGAGATCTTCAAGGTCTGAAACTCTCTGCTCAATTTCATTAATTCTGCCTGCAAACTGTCTAATTTCCTGAGATAGGAGAGTGATATCTTGTTTGATTTCTGACTTTAATGCCTCAAAGTTAGGGGCTAATGCTTCCGTTATTCTAGTGACTACATTTTGCATATCCGAAACATCAGTTAGGGAGGAAGTGGTAGGTCGTGATTCTTGGGATTCAGCTAAGGTTGCTATGGTGTTCTTTGCTCTCCTGTCTTTGTGTTTTGCAGTCATGACTGGCGAGGGAGTCTTAGCATGTGAGTGAAAAAATTTGTCCATGAGGTGCTTCAGTGAATGAAAAGGAAAAAAATCGTGTTTAGAGAATTATCAAAGTGCTAAAAATAAGGAGAGAAAGGTGGGGAAAGGGGTGAGGGAAATTGGGGAAAGTGTGAGGGAAGTGCGTGCTCTTACTTTAAGCCTGTTTTCAGTTAGTGAGAGAGGGGGAGAAAAAAAAAAAAAAAGGTGAGGGAATGGTGCAATTACAGGCCACCGGAGAAGAATTTCCCTAGGGGCCAGGGGGTGAGTAAGGACACACTCGCCAGGGCTTATAAATGTGGTTTAAGGATATTAGAAGGAGAGCCACTAATACTAGGCAGGGTTGCTCCTTTTAAGTGTTTTAGCTAATGTTTATTTTATTAGCTGTGCTCGTAACCTTATGTCTTAAGAAGCCTTACTGGAGAATAGCGAGCTCTATGTGTTGTCTAGTTAAGGAATTTGTCAGGCATAGCCAAGTGGTCCTAGTAGGTGGCACCAGCAACTTAGAGCCTGGACAGATCTTATATAACAAGAACTACAATAAGAGAGGAAAAACCCCAAAAAATTCTCAGCTTACAACATTCAGCATTAAATCTGCAATCTTATATTTCAGAGCAGGGGTAGCAAGGGGAGAGGGAGGTCAAGAATAGGTACAGCCAGTAGGCTGATCAGAATTTATTTTATGTATATAATCGCAGCCCTAGGGAGTCTAAACTATGGTGTAAGAAGGTAAAGTAAGGAGATCATTTCGAGTCATATATTTCTAGGTTATCTATGGCTGTTTTAGCCTGCAGTATAATGATGCTAGGTACTAATAGTTGCAGGCATATTCTAAGATAGAACATTCGACATATACTTTCAACACTATCCCCCCTTTCCCAGAGAAATAACCAGAATAAACCTGGAAGTTTATATGAATTTGTAACTTTTGTCTGTTTAGGATCTTGATCTATTCCGCCCGCCTATATAACATCAACTCTTATAGTACAATAGGATTTAACTCTATGCAGTTGTAAGCAGTTATACATATATGTAAGTTTTTAAAGTGATATAAGTCCCCTTTAATCCCCAAGTGTTCTTAGAGCTTCCTGCTCCTTTATCAGTTTCAGGGTCAGACCCTATCAGTCCATATATATATATTTCCTTCAGTATGACATCATCGCTTGTAATGCAATAGAATTTTATCTCTTTACAGTTATTTAAGCAGTTGTGCCAATATATGAAATTTCAGGGTGGTATAGATCCCATTTAAGTCCCCGAGTGCTTTTTAAGAGCTTCTTGCTCCTTAATCAATTTCAGGATCAGACCCTGTCGGTCCTTGTATCTGTGTTTCCTTCAAGTATCACTGGCAATTCTAATCAAAAAAGAAGAAGGAAAACGCGGAGTGTATCAGCTTTAAGATGCCTGTTTTAAAGACTTACCCCCCCCTATCGCGCGTTATCCAGCCACCCCAGGAGTCCGTCGTCAGCTTAGGTGTTCCAGCAGGTAACCCGGCTTCAGGGCAGGTTGCAGATCGCTGAAGCCGGAGGAGACAGCAGCGCCCGTTTGTGCAGCAGGGCAGTCTGTAAGAGATGCCCCTGGACCAAGGTCCCGCTCCGTGCTTGAGCCCCGTTCCCTCCCACGCAGCACCGGTGGGGGAGGGAGGAGCAGGGAGGAGCCGATCTACGGGCCGTCAGAGGGATCACGGCAGTGCAGGATGTGGCAGCGGAACGCCAGCGGGGCCGCAGCACAGCGGCAGGCAGATCCGTGGATCAGCAGGGTGGTGACGTAGCCACAGCGGTGGGTCAGGTGGAAAGGTAAGGTGTTAGCAGAGCCGCAGCAATACGGCAGACACCCGTTTGAAAGCAGAGGAAAGACCGTCAGCGGGGTCACCGCAGTGCGGCGTGTTTGGTAGACAAGTTATCCATCCATTTAAAGTTTGTTGTCATGGGGGGACTGGCGCACAGGGGGAGTTTTGTCCTGAAATGACAGTGCAGATATTCTTTAGCAAATCGACAGGGTCCTAAGAACTTAAGTGGGTTTAAATATTTTGGCAAAGTTCAGGCCCACAAAAAGAGCAGATATGATAAATGTTTGTTGTTCTTGAGAAAGAGTCCAGATAGATGGAGGTAGCAAAGGCCAGCGGGATGATAGGCCACTGGCGTGGGTTCCGGAACAGATTTTGCTTGCCTGTCCACGTAGGTGCATCAGCCCACAGTCAAGGGCTGGGGGCTGGGCGCATAGAGATTTACCGCCAGCAGGTATGGGACTGGAGCTGTTGCTTGGGCTACACCTGTGCAGCACACCTGTGTAGCTCCTCCTCCACCGGAAGCCAGAAGATACCCAGAGCATGCAATTTTAAGCAACTTTCTAATTTACTCCTATTCTCAAATTTTCTTCATTCTCTTGGTATCTTTATTTGAAAAGAAAGAATGTAAGTTTAGATGCTGGCCCATTTTTGGGGAACAACCTGGGTTATTCTTGCTGATTGGTGTATTAATTTAACCAACCAATAAACAAGTGCTGTCCAGGGTCGGAACCAAAAATAGCTTAGGTGCCATCTTTTTCAAATAAAGATAGCGAGAGAATGAAGAAAAATTGATAATAGGAGTAAATTAGAAAGTTGCTTAAAATTGCATGCTCTATCTGAATCACGAAAGAAAAAAATTGGGTTCAGTGTCCCTTTTAAGTTTAATTAATTGTTCTTTGATTGGACAATATACATCATAAACACACCTACACCCATTCAAACAACATACAAACCAGAAGATGAATGTGGTGGTGTGTTGCACAAATGCTTTGGTGGATAAAGTATAGAATACCATATAATAAATACATAAATACAGATTGCCTGAAATTGATCTGTGTAAAGCTACACACTAAACAACATGTTTTATGGGGGCAACACATTCTACTAACAGCAAGTTAAAGAGACCTGCAAATGTAACACATATCTTTCATATTAGAGGTACAAGTGAAACACAACATTTTTCTTTCATGATTCAGATAGAGAATATAATTTTAAAAAGTATACAATTTACTTCTATTATCAAATGTGCTTCATTCTTTGGTTATTCTTTGTTGAAGAGATACCTAGGTAGGTAGTGAGCACTTGTCTGGAGCACTGCACGACTGGAAATAGTGCTGGTATCTAGTGCTCTTGCTAATGTATAACATTGTAGCAAAACTGCTGCCTTATAGTACTGCAGGCACGTGCACACTTGAAAATAGAAGTAAATTGGAAAGTGGTTTAAAAATGTACGCTCTATCTGACTCGTGTTAAAATATTCATTCCCATGAAAATGGTTATGTTAAACTAATATGGTTTGGTGTTGAAAGGAACCGGAAGTGTATATTTTTAGAATACTGGTGTATGGTATATAAGCTTACTGACTGATAAGGAAGACTGCCCTAGCTCTATAGGTGGGCATTAACTTGACCTGTGAGCATAAACTAAAAATGTTTATTTGTCAGCATGGGAAAGTTTTTTTTTCTTTTTAAACATACAACCTGTTAAACATACTAAGAAAAAACATTGTAGTCACAACTTATACTTCAATAATCCTGTGCTAGCGGAATTTATAATGTATTGTTCAGTCTCTTTGTAAATAAAGTTTAACAATTTTAGTTTTTTTTTTATTTGGAAATTAACAACATTCTGTTTTTGTTTCTTTTTTAGGCATTTTCTATTCAAAACAGGAACAGGGACAACCCCACTGTTCAGCACTGCTACACCTGGATACACCATGGCATCTGGCACTGTTTATACCCCTCCCACACGACCACTTCCGAGGAACACCCTATCAAGAAGTGCTTTTAAATTCAAAAAATCCTCAAAGTACTGTAGTTGGAAATGTACTGCACTCTGTGCTGTAGGGGTTTCAGTGCTACTGGCAATACTACTATCCTACTTCATAGGTAAGCTGGAATAAAACTATGTTATAAATGGATTTATTTTCATTTTGTAGCCAGCATAAAACCAGGAGGTTGAAAATTGTTTTCCATAACATTTATGAAAATAATATTATTAAAGGAAATTCCAAGTAAAGTGCATTTTTTGTTAAAGTGATAGTAAAGTATCACCTAGTGGATTAAATATAACGGTAGTTTGTTATTTTATATATACACTTTTTATTTTAATACAACATTTTATAGATATGAGTTTATTTCATAGGCAGTTCTCTATAGCCCTAATAGATCTAGATTTGATTATATCACTACTGAGTACCTCAGTAAAGATGCAAAGCCTCTGATAACCCAGCAGTACTTGTGTTTCAGTACCCTGAGGAGGGTTCGCGAGTAATATTATTGTCTTATTAATAAGAAAATTAATTAGTAGACATAGATCATCATTTTCCTAAAAAAGTGCACAAATGGAACCTCAGCAATTAAAACCTGTAGACTGAAGTTTCTGGTTAACAACATCCCTTTATGAATGTACAGATCGTGTGTCACAAACCATCATGCTGTTCACTTATAGTTACAGACTTGCTTTATACAGTGAATTTTCTCCCACTAGGATTCTATTTTTTCCTGTAAGCATTCTGAATACACCTACAGTTATTTTCTCTTCATTTATTGACCTGAAAGGACCTTTAAATGGTTTCCAGAAATGAGACTCAATAACTGCCATACGTGTTACCTGAGGTGCTTAAGCTGCTAAATGTATTTCTGTACTGAAGTGTTTAAACAGATACTGTCAGATATGTCAGATGAAGGCCATTAGCATATTCCTTGCTATGTGAGTGAGGCCAGCAGAGCTTTGCGTTTAATATGGTCTAGTGTTCACAAGCTAGAACAGCAAGTAAAAGTGTTATTTTTTTGTCTTGCCAAGAGCTCTTTCCCAAAATCATTTGACACAGAAATATCATCTCACCATTGAAGACTGAGGTCTGGACTGACAGCATTAATCCAAGATAATACTCTCCATACCGCTACTATAAGTGCAATCCTTTCTGTATCGTGATTCATTTTTTAGTATCTCTTGATAAAATAGTTGTACTTAGGAATAACTTGGTTTACAGAAATCGCCTACAGCCGTTCTCTTCATGTAATTAAAAGAGCTAAAGATTTAAACTTTCAAAATGAAGCAAACTAATTTGGGATAAATAGCAATCTCCTTGACATTTTACAAATGTGTATATAAAATATATAAGTGCATTTAGTGGTCGAGTTTTGCACTTAATGAACACATTTAATATGAGTTAAGTTTAATATGAGTAAGAAATGTGTCTTTATTTGGATGAATTAGTTATGGCCGAAATAGAGAACTTGGTTTCTCAGATATTTCCATAATCTAAAAATGTTAAACTAGAATATTAACATTTTAGTACAGCTTATTCTTTCACAAGTAACAATTGAGCGTGTGCATTGCTTGTCTAGGATCATTTTACAATCATTATTGAATTGTTTACACTGTGTTTATTGTCTCCCGGAGATTATTATTTCAGAGATGTTTACACATATATGAAACAGTGTTCCTTTGTTAAAAAAAATATATATATTCAATCAAAGTAAACATAAAATATATAGATTGTGTTAACAACAGCCAAAGCTTCCTTTGTCTTAGAAATTGAGCACTTCTCAGTGTAGCCACTGCCTGTGCCTAGATAAGGGAGCAGTATGCTAATTAAAGGGACATCAATCCTAGCCTATATAAGGAAGCAGTATGCTATATAAAGGGACATAAACCCTAGCCTAGATAAGGGAGCAGTATGCTAATTAAAGGGACATCAATCCTAGCCTATATAAGGAAGCAGTATGCTAAATAAAGGGACATAAACCCTAGCCTAGATAAGGGAGCAGAATGCTAATTAAAGGGACATAAATCCTAGCCTAGATAAGGGAGCAGTATGCTAATTAAAGGGACATCAATCCTAGCCTATATAAGGAAGCAGTATGCTATATAAAGGGACATAAACCCTAGCCTAGATAAGGGAGCAGAATGCTAATTAAAGGGACATAAATCCTAAAATGTTTTTTTTTTTCATGATTCAGATACTGCATAACATTTTTTTAAAAAAAACTTTCCAATTTACTTATCAAATTTTCTTTGCTCTTTAGTATGCTTTGTTAAAACGCAGGGAGATAAATTTAGGAGCGTGCATGTGTCGGCAGCACTATATAGTAACAGTTTTAAAAGAATGTTATATGTTTGCATAAGCACTAGATGGCAGCATTATTTTTTCTGCTATGTAGTGCTTTAGATATGTGCACGCTACCTACCTAGGTATCAACAAAAAATACCATGAGAACATAGCAAATCTGTTAATAGAAGTAAACTGGGTTTTTTTTATTATTATTATATGCTCTGTCTGAATCAAGAGAGAACATTTTTGGGGTTTCATAAGTATAATTCTGTCTCTTCTGAGAATGGGCATAAAACTGACTTCCTGTTCCTCTAACATTCACTGAATAATAAATCAGCTTATGTTACTCTAGAAGATTTATGACATCAAGCTGCATATGCTTTCCTGTAGAGACCCCTGCCCCCTTGTGGGGTTGTGACAGGAAGTAATGGACACTGCAGAAATTAAGTGCTTAGTGCTTTCTTTATTCCAAGAATGAAACAGGCTGTTTTATATCCCTTTAAAGGGATGTAATAATACCATTGTAAACTGTGCTATACAATATAACTATTTATTACTGCATTACTATGATTTCAAAGGTGTTTTACACCTGCGGAGTGGCACTGTACTTCCACTTCTGAGCTGGACATGGGACTGTGGAATGCCATTACTGGGTCTAGCATAGGAGTGGAAATGCATCAGGATCTATATGTTTAGTGTTCATCCCTTTTTCTTGTGGGGGGGGGGCACATTGTTGTGCAATAGTTAAGTGATCTAGCACAATAGTATGTGCAATAGAATGTACCTTTAAAAGTCTTTAAATAATAATATTCAGCGTAAAATAAACCTTGTATTAAACATACCCTGCTGATCCTAGACAAGCTGCACAAAACTATTAATATGCCAGATTCATTTGTATTATATTCTGTTGATTTACCTTTAACCCAGTGTTATATGCCGCATTAAACCTTTGTATAAAAAATTAGCAAGGCCATTACATCTTCTAAACTATAATGCTTTTATTTGCAAAGTACATGCTGTTTAGTGATATGGACAGGAAAGAAAGATATCATTCCTGTTTGATATATGGGACAAGTAGTTCATATGAAACATTCAATAAACCGATAACAGAGTAAGTCCATAAATAGTAATCTTGACAACGGAAATGTCATTTTTGAGTACATCATAGTATCTCTTAAGTGAAGATAAAAATTTTTTACTTCATGTACTGAAACTGCAATTGCCAATAGAACCTTTAGTGATAAAATAACCAGAAAACCTTGTAACAACACTATAATCCATTAAATGGCTTTACAAGCTACACACCCGCTGAATATCGTCTTTATGCTCTTCTGAAGAGATTTGTATCCATATTCATTACTAACTCACAGGACCTTGCTGTACTGTGCCACTCATCTTTCTGTGCTTTGTTAAGGATTTCATTTATTCACCCATATTATATGTAAAGTGGTAAATGATTCACCTCAACAGATAATTAATGAATTCATACAATGTCATAATATATTTAATTACACAATGCCATGTTCTTGTGTACTAGTGATGCACCAAAATGGAAATTCTGGACCGAAACCGAACCCGAAAATCCAAGATGCACTTGGCCGAAAACCAAAACCGATACAGAAAATGTTTTTTTTTTTTTCAAATATTTTTTTTTTTTTTAGTTTTTTTTTTTTTTGCATAATTAGACTAATGAATGAATCTGAATTGAAAACCTTCAAGCCAATAAAAAAAAAAAAGCCCAAACTTTTATTGAAAGTAACACACTAAAATTTGACAAAAATATATTAAAACAATAATATGCTACACAATAATTTTACCAGGAAAAAAAAAACAGGCAAAAAATGATAATGACATTTTCGGCCAAAATGTTTCTGCAACCAAAATTTTGGTGCATCCCTACTTAAAACAATATTAAATATCAATATACTGTATTATTCTTCATTTAGTTCTATGTAACAGAATCAGTTTGAACAGTTTTCTGTTTTTTTACCAATTATCCAAATAAAGTATAGTCCTAGAAAACTCATTATATGCAAAACAGTAAGTCAAGTAATGAACTTAAACAGCAGCTCTAGTCTAGCATCAAATTTGAAACATGCTACAAAATAATTTTACCGAAAATAACATGCAAAAAAACCGAAAACCGAAATAGCCAAAAATTCTTGTCCGAAGCGTTTCTGCGGACAAAATTTCGGTGCATCCCTTTTGTGTACTTAGCACCCCTAAATCGAGGGTTAAACAAATAACTGCTCTTCAGTGGTTATTTCCCTGCATCTAGCAGAATATATATATATATATATATATATATATATATATATATATATATATATATATATATATATATATATTTAAAGACACACATATGAAACAGATGTAGTGTACAACAAATACCAGAACTCTCTGGATTCATATAAAAATGTTTAACTTTCATGGGAGACCAGGGGGTTGACCTCCGTGTCCCAATTAATAAATGGGTTCGATATGAAGGTTAGACCTTTTCAAGAACTACAAACCCAGTTTGACCTGCCCCGCACGCACCACTTTGCATATCTACAAGCGAGACATTACATCCATGACCTACTGCGACATACGGAACTTACTGACCAAAACTCAGACATAAACAGACTCCTACATAAGACAGGGCAGGGTGGTACGTCTATATCCCCAACTTACAAACTACACATGAAACCAACAAACGTAGCCACAGTCAAACACATCAGCGACACATGGACAAACACCCTAGACACTAAAATCACAACAGACGTGGTACAGCGCAGCATACAATATGCAAGAAGAGCAACTTTATCAGCGACTGCTAGAGAATCACACACCAGACTGTTACAGGCAGCATACATAGCACCCAAAATCTTCAAAAAGTGGAGACCAGACGCAGACGGTCACTGTAAGAAGTGCAAAGCATCAGATGCGGATTTGCCGCACTTGCTGTGGAACTGCCCTATGATACGTAAATTCTGGGGCATGATAACATACTGGATAAAAATCACGTTCCACATTGAAGTGACAGTTTCCCTCAAATTGATAGTATTCCTAGAGTCCCCAGCTTTGACACCTAACTCCCTGAAAAAAGTGATCACAAACATTATCCTACAAGCTAGGAAACTCATATTCAAAAATTGGTTGAGCCCAGAGACCCCTACACTATCACAACTTAAGACAAGTATGCACAAACAGGTTACATACGAAGCAGCAGACACCCTAAGAGATGTACAGTTGAGAACTAGGCCCTTTATGAAAAAATGGGAACCCTACATACGCACTCTACAGATCACTATGCAAACACAGCTTTTGTTCCCCCTCAGGAACACTAAAGTCTTATTAGAACAACACCTGAGAGGTAAATGGAACTTTTTATACGAAGAGAAACACGAAAGATGAGATAGTGGACATCTCCTCTAACTTTATAAGGTCTGTCTTCTTGCTACTGCCCAGGGGAGAGACAGAGACCTAAACTGTAGTACACTATAAGGGTCTCAACGTGATTAATGAAGAGACGAGATTGAGCTTGGTTCTGACTATTGTTATTCTGTTATTATTGAACATTGTATTATTTGAGAGATTTGGGTAAGGGAAGGGGGAGGTATAGGGGAGGGAGGGTAGTGAAAAAGGAAAAGAGGGACCTACCATGGACAGTTACAGCAAAAGGACTATCTCCCAAGACGCAGATTTAAAACTCCTTTTGTTTTAAGAGAAAAGACTCTGGGCGTAATTATGGAGACGTTGAATATAAGAGCTACACTTGCAGCAAAGCAACCCCAGTATCCCAATGGAAACATGCAATTGTAACATATTATTGGTTTTGTATCCTCTGTGATTCATGGGAGAGATATCTCCACATGGTAACTCTCGTTTGATAAATAAAGTTTAAAAAAAAATAAAAAAAATGTTTAACTTTATATTTTATGACATTTCAGAGCTTACACCTCTTCTTCAGACTAAAAAAAGTTTGTTGTAGACTGGGTATTGCTTTCCAAGCATCTTGATTGTATGCATCTTTAGTCTTGAGAGTGCTATATATATATTATTTAATTTTTATTGCACAAATTATCATTAAATATATTTGTTAAATTGTGCAATTATTTTGTGCTTTGGATAACAGAAACTGATATAATATTAGAAAATATTACACTGCCCCCACCCAACTACTTCATAATGTTACCCGAATGGATAAAATGTACTGTGGAGAACACTGTAATATATCTAAACATAGATTTTGATGGCAGATAAGAGCCATAGGCCCAGCAAGTCTGCCTGATATTTCCTAAACTGCGTTCGGCAAGCCCTCCAATCGACTCAGAGCTCACTTGGAGCGTTTTGTAAAGATATATATATATATATATATATATATATATACACACACACATATATATAATGTTGTAATAAATAATTTAATAATTTTTTCACTTTGCACAATAATGGAGTACATATATATATATAATTCATATGTGAGAGGTTTCTATTTGCATGCAATATTTATAATACTTAAAAGGTATTATAAATATTGCATGCAAAAAGAAGCGTCTCACATATGAATTATATTTGAATACTCCATTATTGCGCATGCAAACGTTTTTTTCTAAGCTCCCTCACTTGTGACGTCTCCTAGCGCCACGTCATCGCTGGAGCAGATGTTCCTGGCGCTGGCTCTGAGCGCTTGCCGAACGATGCCCTAAAAGTATAAACATGTCTAGTTCATAGGCTATCCTAATGCTTTTCCAGGCATACTTAGTCCCCCACATTGTTTGTCATTACTACCTCTTGTGGAAGTTTATTCCATAAATCAATCACCCTTTCTGTAAAGAAGTGTTTCAGCAAATTACTCATTTTATGAAAAATACTCACAGCCTCAGCTTTTCTAAATACTTTAATATGCTTGAAA
Source organism: Bombina bombina (assembly GCF_027579735.1). Classification (NCBI taxonomy): domain Eukaryota; kingdom Metazoa; phylum Chordata; class Amphibia; order Anura; family Bombinatoridae; genus Bombina; species Bombina bombina. Next base: position 1,175,579,505 of record NC_069500.1, read on the forward strand.
GTTGCTATCATATCATCTCTTTCCCTTCTCTCCTCTAAGCTATACATATTTAGGTAACTGAACCTCTCCTGGTACATTTTTTTTTTTGACCACATACCATTTTGTTAGCCCTCCTTTGAACAGATTCCAGTTTGTTTATATCCTTCTGGAGATATGACCTCCAGAACTGCACACAATACTCAAGATGAGACCTAACTAATGATCTGTAAAGCGGCACAAGAACCTTACTATTTCTGCTGCAAATACCTCTACCAATACATCCAAGCATTCTACTGGCCTCACTCACTGCAATACTAGATTGTTTACTAAATTGTAAATCATCTGAAATAATAATTTCCAAGTCCGGTTTCTCATTTGTAACAGTCAGTAAAGTGTCATTGAGTTTGAATTAATGTTTGGATTTTTCTTCCCTAAATGCATAATTTTACACTTTGCAGTCTTAAAACTTTAGATCCCAGTCATTTGTCTAATCCTCCAATGCTTGTATATCATATCATTTTGTCTACCCCGCTTGAACATCTACTCTATTACAAATTTTTGTATCATATGCAAAAAGACATACTTTCCCCTGTAGCCGTTTGCTGATATCTCTGATAAATATGTTAAACAAAACAAGCCCCATAACAGCCCCCTCTGCTGTATGTACTCCATTTACAAAGACACTGTTTTCTATCCTTAAAGGGACAGTCAACACCAGAATTTTTGTTGTTTTAAAAGATAATCTCTTAATTACCCATTCCCCAGTTTTGCATACCCAACACAGTTATAATACCCATTTTGTCTCTGTAATTACCTTGTATCTAAGCCTCTCCAGACTGCCCCCTTATTTCAGTTCTTTTGACAGACTTGCATTTTAGCCAATCAGTGCTCACTCCTCAGTAAATTCACGTTCATGAGCTCAATGTTATCTATATGAAACACATGAACTAATGCCCTCTAGTGGTGAAAAACTGTAAAAATGCATTTAGATTAGAGGCGGCCTTCAAGGTCTAAGAAATTAGCATATGAACCCCCTAGGTTTAGCTTTCAACTAAGAATACCAAGAGAACAAAGCAAAATTGGTGATAAAAGTAAATTGGAAAGTTATTTAAAATGATGTGCCCTATTTGAATCATGCAACGTTTTTTTGGACTTGACTGTCCCTTTAAGTCGGCTTTCTACCCAGTTTACAATTTTTGAGTTTAGACCAAGGAGATACAGTTTGTGAATGTTTGTTGTGTGGGACTGTCTCAAATGCTTTGCTGAAAACTAGATATGCTACATCAAAAATTTAAGATAAACAAACTGGGAAGTAATATATTCCCATTTATCAATAAATCTGAAAACATAGTCCCCCCCCCCATGCAATTGAATATGTATTGATATTACCCACACTATTGTTAGTGATTGCGTGAAAGCATTGTCCCAGGCCACTGAATCTATATCTTTATTGCTCCAGTCTATTTCCAATCACGGAATGCATATCCCATAGTACTTTAGCCCATTACCCCTAAATGTAGTGTATATCCATGGTGCTCCAGTCTATTACCAATGAATGTATATCCTCCAAGTTAGGCAAATGTGTGGGGGGGGTGGAGTTTGGCTATTGATAAAGAATTGCAATAAAAATGATGTTAATTTGTTTAAAAAAAGTTAAGACTTGGCTGATATGTTATTCTATAGCAACGTAACAAAAATGTCTTTTAATTACAAGATGTCCCTTTAACCGAAACTTTACAATCACTTTAAGTTAAAGCTCTTTTAATTGATATTGAAACTAAAATGCATATTTGTGCAAATATTAATGAAACATCAGTTGTTCACTGGTTTATAAGTACAATTCTCCTATTGGTGAACAGAGACACACCTGACAGAGTGTATATATATATATATATATATATATATATATATATATATATATATATATATATAATTGTATTAACTTTTTTTTAAAGTGACAATAAAGTCAAAATTAAACTTTCATGATTTGTTTACAGCATGCAATTTTAAAAAACTTTCCAATTTACTTTGGTTTTTAAATTTGCTTCGTTCTCTTGGTATCTTTTATTGAAGTGTAAAACTAGGTAGGCTCATAAGAGCTCAGGAGTGTGCACATGTCTTGAGTACGCTATGACAGCAGTGTTTGCAAGATTATTTGTAGATTTGTTATACAATGTTGCAAAACACTGCTGCCATAGCGTACTAAAGACACGTGCACACTCCTGAGCTCTTATGAGCCTATCTTGTTTTACTCTTCAATAAAATATACCAAGAGAATGAAGCAAAGTTGATAACAGAAGTAAATTGGAAAGTTGTTTAAAATTGCATGTTCTATCTGAATCATGATAGTTTCATTTTGACTTTACTTTTCCCTTAAATATCCCCTTTTTTAGATGCAACAAATTAAACACAACTGTCAGAAAATGGTTACATATATAATTAAGTAATGTTGAAAATGTTTTTTGCAGCTAAGCAGGGTCATTTTTTAATATTCAAGAAGTGTAAAGAAACTGGTAATTGTGGGCAAACTGTTTTTCATTAAACGGTACCCAGATGCTAAATGCAGGGCAGGGTGAGCTGCCTAATTTACCTTCACTGCAATTAAAAACATATTCACCTCACAATCCTGTGCCCAACTGCATTTAATCGAGTTGCGATTATTCGTGTGACATTTCCAGTAATTCCAAAAAAAAAAAAAAGAATTTCTACTAATTGTCTGAAAAGAAAGGAAATTGCTGCTTCTTCTATGCGGTTACAAATTTCTGCACTATTTCTAACGGCTAAACTATCTGCATTAACTATTAAAATATAATCGCTTTTCCCTATCTTCAGTTATCATTTACTGTAATTTAATTCTGTATGTTTGGATATAGAAATATTTTGTACTTACTGAAATTGAACCCTATTTTATGCTAAGTGCAAAGCATAACAAAATATTTACAATGCTTTAATGCTGTGTGGCATTAATATTTAATTGACAGTGCAAATGGCTGTTATGTCAGGCTTGGCGATAACAAAATATTTAATATCAATCTAAAGAATGAACAGTAAGGAAAATATAATTGTTGGTCAAAAATGTTAACTCTTTTGTTGCCATTAAATTGCAATGTGCTATGGGCCCCATGCTGCGACAATAACGATATGTTTATAAGGCTTCATTTGCTGTACGTTTTTTAAACTTGGCTAAGACAAATATTTGACTTATATTATCAATATGCTACTGTTTCCTTTGTTATTGCAGCAGTTTTTTTCTTTTGGAATGGTTTGAAGCATAGGTTTACAGCTCTACTGTGCACAATGCTAATATAAGTGTTCTATTTCCTATCTCTGTGCACTAATATAATCTCTGCTGCAATACAACAGTGAGCTGGAGGAGGAGGGGTAGGCATGGAAACAACATATAACATGTGAGTTTTACATGACGCAGTTTGTGAGCCAGGCATTGGATCCGTCTAGGTGAGAATGAGATTTTAGAATGCAGCCATACCAGGTGTGAATAGATATATGAAAATGGTTTGCAGGGGCTACTGGCTAAGATGAAACTGCACAAAGATGTGTTTTTTGATGCAGCACTTTTGTAAACATGTCCTCTGTAAGAACCAGAAAATAGAAGGTGTTGGATTTATTGGTTTAAAGGGACATAACGCCCACATGTTTTTTATTTCATGAGTCAGACAGAGCATACTATTTAAAACAACTTTTCAATTAACTTCTATCTAATGTGTTTCATACTTTTGGTATATGTGTATGTATGTTCTATGTATGTATGTATGTATGTGTGTGTATATATGTATGTGTATGTATATATATATATATATATATATATATGTGTGTGTGTGTCTGTGTGTATATATATGTATGCATGTGTGTATGTATATATATATATATATATATATATATATATATAGTGTGTGTATGTGTGTGTGTGTGTATATATATATATATATATATATATATGTGTGTGTGTGTGTGTGTGTATATATATGTATGCATGTGTGTATGTATATATATATATATAGTGTGTGTGTGTGTGTGTGTATTTATATGTATGCATGTGTGTATGTATATATATATATATATATATATAGTGTGTGTATGTGTGTGTGTGTGTGTGTGTATATATATATATATATATATATATATATATATATATACACATATATATACACACACACAATATATATGTGTGTTTGTATGTGTATATATATATATATATATATATATATATATATATACAGTACAGTGGGGCAAAAAAGTATTTAATCAGTCGCCCACTTAAGAAGATGAGAGAGGCCTGTAATTTTCATCATAGTTATACCTCAACTATGAAAGTCAAAATGTGGAAACAAATCCAGACAATCACATTTGTCTGATTTGGAAAGAATTTATTTGCATATTATGGTGGAAAATAAGTATTTGGTCACCTACAAACAAGCAAGATTTCTGGCTCTCACAGACCTGTATCTTCTTCTTTAAGAGGCTCCTCTGTCCTCCACTCATTACCTGTATTAATGGCACCTGTTTGAACTTATCAGTATAAAAGACACCTGTCCACAACCTCAAACAGTCACACTCCAAACTCCACTATGTTGAAGACCAGAGAGCTGTCGAAGGACACCAGAAACAAAATTGTAGACCTGTACCAGGCTGGGAAGACTGAATCTGCAATAGGCAAGCAGCTTGGTGTGAAGAAATCAACTGTGGGAGAAATAATTTGAAAATGGAAGACATACAAGACCACTGATAATCTCCCTCGATCTGGGGCTCTACGCAAGATCTCACCCCGTGGGGTCAAAATGATAACAAGAACGGTGAGCAAACATCCTAGAACCACATGGGGGACCTAGTGAATGACCTGTAGAGAGCTGGGACCAACGTAACAAAGGCTACCATCAGTAACACACTACGCTGCCAGGGACTCAGATCCTGCAGAACCAGACGGGTCCCCCTGCTTAAGCCAGTACATGTCCGGGCCTGTCTGAAGTATGCTAGAGAGCATTTGGATGATCCAGAAGCGGATTGGGAGAATGTCATATGGTCAGATGAAACCAAAGTAGAACTGTTTGGTAGAAACACAACTCGTCGTGTTTGGAAGAGTGAGAATGCTGAGTTGCAACCAAAGAACACCATACCTACTGTGAAGCATGGGGTGGCAACATCATGCTTTAGGGCTGTTTCTCTGCAAAGGGAACAGTACTACTGATCCGTGTACGTGAAAGAATGAATGGGGCCATGTATCATGAGATTTTTAGTGCAAAACTCCTTCCATCAGCAAAGGCATTGAAGATGAAACGTGGCTGGGTCTTTCAGCATGACAATGATCCCAAACACACCACCCGGGCAATGAAGGAGTGGCTTTGCAAGAAGCATTTCAAGGTCCCGGAGTGGCCTAGCCAGTCTCCAGATCTCAACCCCATAGAAAACCTTTGGAGGGAGTTGAAAGTCTGTATTGCCCAGCGACGGCCCCAAAACTTCACTGCTCTAGAGGAGATCTGCATGCAACAGTGTGTGACAACCTTGTGAAGACTTAAAGAAAACATTTGACCTCTGTCATTGCCATTAAAGGATATACTGTACAGTATAACATAGTATTGAGATGAACTTTTGATATTGACCAAATACTTATTTTCCACCATAATTTGCAAATAAATTATTTCCAAATCAGACAATGTGATTGTCTGGATTTGTTTCCACATTTTGTCTCTCATAGTTGAGGTATACCCATCTTAAGTGGGAGAACTTGCACAATTGGTGGATGACTAAATACTTTTTTGCCCCACTGTATATGTATGTGTGTGTACACAGAGTATATATATATATATATATATATGTATGTGTGTGTGTGTGTATATATATATATATACAATATATGTGTGTGTGTATATGTGTGTATATATATATATATATATATATATATATATATATATACAATATATGTATGTGTATACAGTATATATGTGTATGTGTGTGTGTGTGTGTACATATATATATATATACAGTATATATATATATATATATATATATATATATATACAGTATATATATATATATATATATATATATATATATATATATATATATATATATATATATATATATATGTGTGTGTGGTTGCCAATCACCAGCTACCTCCCAGTAGTGCATTGCTGCTCGTGAGCCTAAATATGTATATTTCAACAAAGGATAATAAAAGAACAATGGAAATTAGATGATAGAAGTGAATTGGAAAGTTGAATAAAATTACATACTCTATGTGAAAAATGTGTTTAATTTTGACTTTACTGTCCCTTTAAAAAGTAAATGCAAGTGGATTAAAAGATGAAGATAAAAGTAATTGAGTGTTCAACAGAAAACTGTGGTTGTGGAGGTAGTGAGAGAGTCCCACAAAAATTGTACCTAATTAATCTATTGATAACATAATCTAATTCCTTGTTTTTGTTACTGCACATATTTCCTTTGGATATTTTATCATAATTGTATGAGTGCCCCTTAGAATTAAATGCTACTTAAGAAAATAGAACATATTGGGGTTGATTCTAATTTTTTTGAAAATTGTATCAACTGATTTATCTTCATAAATCCCTGTAGTTATGCTGGAGCACTAAACACACTGCTGAGCCAGTCTTGACCAGTACACAGCCTGGTAGTGGGTGCTACATATGTATGCCTCTTTCTGATTGGCTTACTGCCTGTGTAGTACTGTAGCAGCATGGTGTAGATGACTGGAATTTAACTGTGTGTTGAACCCCTTTGTGTGAGAACTTTATACAATAATAATATTTAGTAAAAAAAATTATAGCCAATTTTATTATTGCATTAATACATTCCTTAAAGGGACAAAAGTCAAAATTAAACTTTCAAGTTTCAGATAGAATATGTAATTTTAAACAACTTTCCAGTTTACTTCTATTATCACTTGTACTTTGTTCTATTAGTATTCTTTATTGAAGAACAGACCTAGATAGTCTTAGAAGCATGCCCATGATCACTAGAGTGTCAATGTTAGCAGCAATGTTTTCAACAATATTATACATTGTTGAGCACTAGAGGGAACCAGTGTTAGCAAAAATATATAACAACAATATAGTTGTAAACACTACTACATATAGTGCATGGCACGTGCACGCTCTTGGGCATACCTATGTATGCTTGATATAAAAGAGAGCAAAATAAATTTGAAACTCTGGTAAGCATGTGTTCTCCCTTGATTGTGGCCAGGTAGGGCTAGCTGTATATGAGTTTGTGCTTTAAACAATAGCTGTAGTATTTAGCTGGGTCAGGCAATTTGCAGCATACTTTGATTACGTGTTACATAATTTTTCAGCTGTATTTTACAGTAAATGCATCCAAAATGTGTATTAAAATGTTTTTTTATTTTTAATAATTAATTTATGGAGGATTGAATTAAGAGGATGTTGTCACTATGCTTATTGCTGAAGAATTTGTGTGTATGTGTTGACCATGAATTGAGTGAGCATGAACAAAAAAAACAGAAAACTGTGCCAGTATACAAGATATGCCACGTTAAAGATTACAAAAAAGTCCAGCAAAAAGCTGCTATATACATTTCTCTTGTTAAGTGTATCCAGTCCACAGATCATCCATTACTTGTGGGATATTCTCCTTCCCAACAGGAAGTTGCAAGAGGATCACCCACAGCAGAGCTGCTATATAGCTCCTCCCCTCACTGCCATATCCAGTCATTCTCTTGCAACTCGCAACTAAGATGGAGGTCGTAAGAGGACTGTGGTGTTTTATACTTAGTTTATTTCTTCAATCAAAAGTTTGTTATTTTTAAATGGTACCGGAGTGTACTGTTTATCTCAGGCAGTATTTAGAAGAAGAATCTGCCTGCGTTTTCTATGATCTTAGCAGAAGTAACTAAGATTCTTTGCTGTTCTAACATATTCTGAGGAGTGAGGTAACTTAAGAGGGGGAATAGCGTGCAGGTTTTCCTGCAATAAGGTATGTGCAGTTAAAATATTTTTCTAGGGATGGAATTTGCTAGAAAATGCTGCTGATACCGAAGTAATGTAAGTAAAGCCTTAAATGCAGTGATAGCGACTGGTATCAGGCTTATTAATAGAGATACATACTCTTATAAAAGTGTATTTTAAAACGTTTGCTGGCATGTTTAATCATTTTTTACATATGTTTGGTGATAAAACTTATTGGGGCCTAGTTTTTTCCACATGGCTGGCTTGAATTTTGCCTAGAAACAGTTCCCTGAGGCTTCCAACTGTTGTAATATGAGTGGGAGGGGCCTATTTTGGCGTTTTTTTGCACAGCAAAAATTACAGACACAGACATCCAGCTTCTTCCTGCATGATCCAGGACTTCTCTGAAGGGCTCAAAAAGCTTCAAAAGTCGTATTGAGGGAGGTAAAAAGTCACAGTAGAGCTGTGGCAGTTGTTGTGACCGTTTAAAAAACGTTTTTGTCATTTGTTATTCCGTTTTTGGTATTAAGGGGTTAATCATCCATTTGCAAGTGGGTGCAATGCTCTGCTAACTTATTACATACACTGTAAAAATTTCGTTAGTGTAACTGCATTTTTTCACTGTTATTTCGAAATTTGGGAAAATGTGTGTTTCTTAAAGGCGCAGTAACGTTTTTTATATTGCTTGTAAACTTGTTTTAAAGTGTTTTCCAAGCTTGCTAGTCTCATTGCTAGTCTGTTTAAACATGTCTGACACAGAGGAACCTACTTGTTCATTATGTTTGAAAGCCATGGTGGAGCCCCATAGGAGAATGTGTACTAAATGTATTGATTTCACCTTAAACAGTAAAGATCAGTCTTTATCTATAAAAGAATTATCACCAGAGGGTTCTGTCGAGGGGGAAGTTATGCCGACTAACTCTCCCCACGTGTCAGACCCTTCGCCTCCCGCTCAGGGGACGCACGCTAATATGGCGCCAATTACATCAGGGACGCCCATAGCGATTACCTTGCAGGACATGGCTGCAATCATGAATAATACCCTGTCAGAGGTATTATCTAGATTGCCTGAATTAAGAGGCAAGCAAGATAGCTCTGGGGTTAGGAGAGATACAGAGCGCGCAAATGCTGTTAGAGCCATGTCTGATACTGCGTCACAATATGCAGAACATGAGGACGGAGAGCTTCAGTCTGGGGGTGACATCTCTGACTCGGGGAAACCTGATTCAGAGATTTCTAATTTTAAATTTAAGCTTGAGAACCTCCGTGTATTGCTTGGGGAGGTATTAGCTGCTCTGAATGACTGTAACACAGTTGCAATTACAGAGAAATTGTATAGGCTGGATAGATACTACGCGGTGCAGGTGTGTTCTGACGTTTTTCCTATACCTAAAAGGCTTACAGAAATTATTAGCAAGGAGTGGGATAGACCCGGTGTGCCCTTTTCCCCACCTCCTATATTTAGAATTTTTTTTCCAATAGACGCCACTACACAGGAATTATGGCAGACGGTCCCTAAGGTGGAGGGAGCAGTTTCTACTTTAGCAAAGCTTACCACTATCCCGGTTGAGGACCGTGGTGCTTTTTCAGATCCAATGGATCAAAAATTGGAGGGTTACCTTAAGAAAATGTTTATTCAACAAGGTTTTATTTTACAGCCCCTTGCATGCATTGCGCCTGTCACTGCTGCGGCGGCATTCTGGTTTGAGGCCCTGGAAGAGACCATCCAGACAGCTCCATTGAATGAAATTGACAATCTTAGAACGCTTAAGCTAGCTAACTCATTTGTTTCTGATGCCATTGTTCATTTGACTAAACTAACGGCTAAGAATTCCGGATTCGCCATCCAGGCGTGTAGGGCGCTATGGCTTAAATTCTGGTCAGCTGACGTGACTTCAAAGTCAAAATTACTCAACATTCCTTTCAAGGGGCAGACCTTATTCGGGCCTGGCTTGAAGGAAATTATTGCTGACATTACTGGAGGCAAGGGTCATACCCTTCCTCAGGACAGGGCCAAATCAAAGGCCAAACAGTCTAATTTTCGTGCCTTTTGAAATTTCAAGGCAGGAGCAGCATCAACTTCCTCCGCTTCAAAACAAGAGGGAACTGTTGCTCATTCCAGACAGGCCTGGAAACCTAACCAGTCCTGGAACAAGGGCAAGCAGGCCAGAAAGCCTGCTGCTGCCCCCAAGACAGCATGAAGGAACGGCCCCCTATCCGGAAACGGATCTAGTGGGGGGCAGACATTCTCTCTTCGCCCAGGCGTGGGCAAGAGATGTTCAGGATCCCTGGGCGTTGGAGATCATATCTCAGGGATATCTTCTGGACTTCAAAGCTTCTCCTCCACAAGGGAGATTTTATCTTTCAAGGTTATCAGCAAACCAGATAAAGAAAGAGGCATTCCTAAGCTGTGTGCAAGACCTCCTAGTAATGGGAGTGATCCATCCAATTCCGCGGACGGAACAGGGACAGGGATTTTATTCAAATCTGTTTGTGGTTCCCAAGAAAGAGGGAACCTTCAGACCAATCTTGGATCTAAAGATCTTAAATAAACTCCTCAGAGTTCCATCATTCAAAATGGAAACTATTTGGACCATCCTACCCATGATCCAAGAGGGTCAGTACATGACCACAGTGGACTTAAAGGATGCCTACCTTCACATACTGATTCACAAAGATCATCATCGGTTCCTAAGGTTTGCCTTTCTAGACAGGCATTACCAATTTGTAGCTCTTCCCTTCGGGTTGGCCACTGCCCCGAGAATTTTTACAAAGGTTCTGGGCTCACTTCTGGCGGTTCTAAGACCGCGAGGCATAGCGGTGGCTCCGTATCTAGACGACATCCTGATACAGGCGTCAAGCTTTCAAATTGCCAAGTCTCATACAGAGATAGTTCTGGCATTTCTGAGGTCACATGGGTGGAAAGTGAACGTGGAAAAGAGTTCTCTATCACCACTCACAAGAGTCTCCTTCCTAGGGACTCTTATAGATTCTGTAGAGATGAAAATTTACCTGACGGAATCCAGGTTATCAAAACTTCTAAATGCTTGCCGTGTCCTTCATTCCATTCCACGCCCGTCAGTGGCTCAGTGCATGGAAGTAATCGGCTTAATGGTAGCGGCAATGGACATCGTGCCATTTGCGTGCCTGCATCTCAGACCGCTGCAATTATGCATGCTAAGTCAGTGGAATGGGGATTACTCAGATTTGTCCCCTCTACTAAATCTGGATCAAGAGACCAGAGATTCTCTTCTCTGGTGGCTTTCTCGGGTCCATCTGTCCAAGGGTATGACCTTTCGCAGGCCAGATTGGATGATTGTAACAACAGATGCCAGCCTTCTAGGTTGGGGCGCAGTCTGGAACTCCCTGAAGGCTCAGAGATCGTGGACTCAGGAGGAGAAACGCCTCCCAATAAATATTCTGGAGTTAAGAGCAATATTCAATGCTCTTCTAGCTTGGCCTCAGTTAGCAACACTGAGGTTCATCAGATTTCAGTCGGACAACATCACGACTGTGGCTTACATCAACCATCAAGGGGGAGCCAGGAGTTCCCTAGCAATGTTAGAAGTCTCAAAGATAATTCGCTGGGCAGAGTCTCACTCTTGCCACCTGTCAAGTATCCACATCCCAGGCGTAGAGAACTGGGAGGCGCATTTTCTAAGTCGTCAGACTTTTCATCCGGGGGAGTGGGAACTCCATCCGGAGGTGTTTGCTCAACTGGTCCATCGTTGGGGCAAACCAGAACTGGATCTCATGGATCCAGGTCCAGGGACCCGGGAGCAACGCTGATAGATGCTCTAGCAGCTCCTTAGTTCTTCAACCTGGCCTATGTGTTTCCACCGTTTCCTCTGCTCCCTCGACTGATTGCCAAAATCAAACAGGAGAGAGCATCGGTGATTCTGATAGCGCCTGCGTGGCCACGCAGGACCTGGTATGCAGACCTAGTGGACATGTCATCTCTTCCACCATGGACTCTGCCTCTGATGCAGGACCTTCTAATAAAAGGTCCTTTCAATCATCCAAATCTAATTTCTCTGAGACTGAATGCATGGAGATTGAACGCTTGATTCTATCAAGGCGTGGCTTCTCCGAGTCAGTCATTGATACCTTAATACAGGCTCGGAAGCCTGTCACCAGGAAAATCTGCCATAAGATATGGCGTAAATATCTTTATTGGTGTGAATCCAAGAGTTACTCATGGAGTAAGGTTAGGATTCCTAGGATATTGTCCTTTCTCCAAGAGGGTTTGGACAAAGGCTTATCAGCTAGTTCTTTAAAAGGACAGATCTCTGCTCTGTTTATTCTTTTGCACAAGCGTCTGGCAGAAGTTCCAGACGTCCAGGCATTTTGTCAGGCTTTGGTTAGGATTAAGCCTGTGTTTAAAACTGTTGCTCCCCCGTGGAGCTTAAACTTGGTTCTTAAAGTTCTTCAGGGAGTTCCGTTTGAACCCCTTCATTCCATTGATATTAAACTTTTATCTTGGAAAGTTCTGTTTTTGATGGCTATTTCCTCGGCTCGAAGAGTCTCTGAGTTATCTGCCTTACATTGGGATTCTCCTTATCTGATTTTTCATTCAGACAAGGTAGTTCTGCGTACCAAACCTGGGTTTTTACCTAAGGTGGTTTCTAACAGGAATATCAATCAAGAGATTGTTGTTCCATCATTGTGTCCTAATCCTTCTTCAAAGAAGGAACGTCTTTTGCATAATCTGGACGTAGTCCGTGCCTTGAAGTTTTACTTACAGGCTACTAAAGATTTTCGTCAAACATCTGCCCTGTTTGTCGTTTACTCTGGACAGAGGAGAGGTCAAAAAGCTTCGGCAACCTCTCTCTCCTTTTGGCTTCGGAGCATAATACGCTTAGCCTATGAGACTGCTGGACAGCAGCCCCCTGAAAGGATTACAGCTCATTCTACTAGAGCTGTGGCTTCCACCTGGGCCTTTAAAAATGAGGCCTCTGTTGAACAGATTTGCAAGGCTGCGACTTGGTCTTCGCTTCACACCTTTTCAAAATTTTACAAATTTGACACTTTTGCTTCTTCGGAGGCTGTTTTTGGGAGAAAGGTTCTACAGGCAGTGGTTCCTTCCGTTTAAGTTCCTTCCTTGTCCCTCCCATAATCCGTGTACTTTAGCTTTGGTATTGGTATCCCACAAGTAATGGATGATCCGTGGACTGGATACACTTAACAAGAGAAAACATAATTTATGCTTACCTGATAAATTTATTTCTCTTGTAGTGTATCCAGTCCACGGCCCGCCCTGTCCTTTTAAGGCAGGTCTAAATTTTAATTAAACTACAGTCACCACTGCACCCTATGGTTTCTCCTTTCTCGTCTTGTTTCGTTCGAATGACTGGATATGGCAGTGAGGGGAGGAGCTATATAGCAGCTCTGCTGTGGGTGATCCTCTTGCAACTTCCTGTTGGGAAGGAAAATATTGCACAAGTAATGGATGATCCGTGGACTGGATACACTACAAGAGAAATAATTTTATCAGGTAAGCATAAATTATGTTTTTTATGTACTGCGTTGTTACACCTCTTGTTCATTTGATTAACTTGTGATAAATGAATGTTCAGCTTACTGGCTCGTATCATTTGTCAGTTTCTTCACGTAAGGTGTGAACATCTCTGTTAGGCAGTTTTAATGGGAGGATTTGAATTTTGAGTGTTGGGTGAGAATCAGATTGGTGATGAGCTCCAGAGGAAAGTGCACGATGGAAGAATTACTAGGAGTGAGCAAGGGGGCTGAAAGGCAGAGAACAGAATGCATCATGTGACTACAATAGTGTTTGGAGTCAAGAGAAATGTAGAGGGCTATGTTGTTCTAGAGAGCTTTGTACTTTGCAGGTTTAGGCTCAGATTTTACATTTGGTTTTTGAAAATACCATTGTGAAGTGTTCTAAGGAGATTTCAGCAGAGATTTCAATTTTGTTCTCTGATGTCATTGGATCTAGAGTCATTTTATTGTCATTTTATGCATTAAGAGTAGATAATAGTGTAGTGTAGTTTTTTAAAAATACTATTAAAAACAGGGGTACTTTCACTCATCAAAGTTTACAAAGCAGCCATGTTGTTTAAAAAATTACCTTTCTTTTCTTTTCACAGCTAGAGCAGCTTCCCCCACCTAGAGATCCTCTATTCACACGCTAGCAATGACTAATCCCGCTTCCTCCAATCACAGCTTTGCCCCCAGGGTAGTCTTTGCCTGAGGCCATACTGTGATTGGAGGAAGCCGGATTAGTCATTGCTGACATGTGAATAGAGGATCTCTATGTGGGGGAAAGCTGTTCTAGCTGTGAAAAGAAAAAAAGGTAATTTTTTTTAACAAAACTGCTGCTTTGTAAACTTTGATGAATGAAAGTGCCCCTGTTTTTAATAGTATTTTTTAAAAAACAGGCTTTCATTCACCAAGGTTTACCTTCACTTTAATAAGGTTTTACATTTCATTATTTCACCACTTTATATAGTTCAGTGGGTCAGTTTCTGTTTTATGCCCTGTAGAAATAATGTAACCAAGGAAAGTGTTCCCATGAGAACACACTGAATCCTTCCTTGGCTAAGAGCTATGATTCTAAGGTTTGCCTTACATAAAATCCTTTTATGAAACAAAAATATGTCATATACTAGATGGTTACTTGTGTAGGCCTCTTGTTTGCTAAACCTGCTCACAGAAAAAATAAAACTGGGCTTGGTATATAAAAAAAAGTTATTTTCCATTTGACCCTTCTACTTTGATCCAGAGGGTGCGTTTCACCCCACTTCATTCAGCTCTGCAAGTCTTTGATTAGGAAGCCTCTGAGAATTGACACATTTGATGGGAATCATTTACAGTGGCAAGAAAGTATGTACAGAAGAAGTACTGTACACAGCAGTTACAGAAAATGCATCATCTATTTTTTTTTTATTTTATTGGAGAATTAGTTAGTAAAAAGTAGTGCAAATTTAGAAAAATGCATTATTATTATTATTATTTTCTGTCTGTTTGGGACCAAGGCTATATGTACATTTTTGCGGTGTACCCACACATATTATATACCGTTTTTCACGCCATTAAATGGACTTTCAAAAGATACCATTATTTTCATCATATCTTATAATTTACTATAATTTTTTATATAAAATATGGGGAAAAAATGGAAAAACACACACTTTTTCTAACTTTAACCCCTAAAATCTGTTACACATCTACAACCACCAAAAAAAACCATGCTAAATAGTTTCTAAATTTTGTCCTGAGTTTAGAAATACCCAATGTTTACATGTTCTTTGCTTTTTTTGCAAGTTATAGGGCCATAAATACAAGTAGCACTTTGCTTTTTTTGCAAGTTATAGGGCCATATATACAAGTAGCACTTTGCTATTTCCAAACCACTTTTTTTTCCCAAAATTAGCGCTAGTTACATTGGAACACTAATATCTTTCAGGAATCCCTGAATATCCATTGACATGTATATATATTTTTTTTAGAAGACATCACAAAGTATTGATCTAGGCCCATTTTGGTAAATTTCATGCCACCATTTCACCACCAAATACGATCAAATAAAAAAAATTGTTAACTTTTTCACAATTTTTTTCACAAACTTTAGGTTTCTCACTGAAATTATTTACAAACAACTTATGCAATTATAGCATAAATGGTTGTAAATGCTTCTCTGTGATCCCCTTTGTTCATAAATAGCAGACATATATGGCTTTGGCTTTGCTTTTTGGTAATTAGAAGGCTGCTAAATGCCACTGCGCACCACACGTGTATTATGCCCAGCAGTGAAGGGGTTAATTAGGGAGCATGTAGGGAGCTTCTAGGGTTAATTTTAGCTGTAGTGTAGTAGACAACCCCAAGTATTGATCTAGTCCCATTTTGGTATATTTCATGCCACCATTTCACCACCAAATGCGATCAAATTAAAAAAAGTTACATTTTTCACAATTTTAGGATTCTCACTGAAATTATTTACAAACAGCTTGTGCAATTATGGCACAAATGGTTGTAAATGCTTCTCTGGGATCCCCTTTGTTCAGAAATAGCAGACATATATGACTTTGACGTTGCTTTTGGTGATTAGAAGGCCGCTAAATGCTGCTGCGCATCACATGTGTATTATGGCTAGCAGTGAAGGGGTTAATTAGGTAGCTTGTAGGGAGCTTGCAGGGTTAATTTTAGCTTTAGTGTAGAGATCAGCCTCCCACCTGACACATCCCACCCCCTGATCCCTCCCAAACAGCTCCCTTCCCTCCCCCACCCCACAATTGTCCCCGCCATCTTAAGTACTGGCAGAAAGTACTTAAGCGGCTCCCAGCCACCAACGATACCGGCCATCGATGTCCGGTGCAGAGAGAGCCACAGAGCGGCTCTCTCTGCATCGGATGGCCATGCAAGGTTATTGCAGGATGCCTCCATATCGAGACATCACTGCAATAACCGGAAAGCAGCTGGAAGCGAGCAGGATCGCTTCCAGCTGCTTTCCACACCGAAGACGTGCAGGGTACGTCCTCAGGCGTTAACTATCTTTTTTTGGAGGACGTACCCTGCACGTCCTCGGTCGTTAAGGGGCTAAAGAGACATAAGTTGTATATCTTCATTGTAATACCAACATAAGCAAGTTTTTGCTATACATTTTTAATGAGCACATTCACTTCCAGTTGTCTTCTGTACCTGCTTTGATCACTGGTGACTTAATTTGATATGTGAATGACAGCACTTGGAGCATGTGCAGGAGATGTATGCACGTGCACATAAAGCGCCATTTTATCAGCAGTGGGTTTCATGTTATGCTATTCTAGTTATTGTAACTTTTGAAGACTCTTTTTAGACCTGTCCATACTCCTTGGCAGGTCTGAGTTGTGCTACTCACAGCTGCACCTCTCTCCATCACACAGCATGCACTATTAGCGCAGTTGCACATCATGGCTCCCAGAACACTTAAAGGGACATGAAACCCCAAAATTCTCTCTCCTGATTAACATAGAGAATACAATTTTAAACAACATTTCAATTTAATTCTATTATTTAATTTACTTCATTCTTCAGACATCCTTTGTTGAAGAAATAACAATGCACATATGTGCACATGGCATCTATGTGCAGCCATCAATCAGCAGCGCAGAGATGGGGCCCGTGCAGAACAACATTGTATGTGACCTGGATAAGCAACAATGAAGCAGTGAGGGTTGGGCACCTATGATTAAAAAAAGATTGGGTCAGAGCTGATGCCACCACTATCGTTACAATTTACCTGTATGCTAATATTGCTAGACCAGTTTGGTAAAATTCTCCTAATTCTGGCCCATACCATTCCATCAGATTCCTATACAAAGCGTCCAGTATGGATTTTTACAAATTAGATGCTATTCTAGGCCTTTTAAAAACACAATAATCCTTTTTTGTGCTGCAACAATATGGTCCATTAGAAAAACCCCAACATTTTTTAGCATTTTTTTGCTGGGTTTTTAGACACCTTACAAACCCATTTTAACCTATTTTGATTGACTTATCTTCAATCCTCACACTGCTTAAATAATTCTGCTCATACCCTTAATTTCAAATTATTATTGAAATAGTGTGATGTGACTGTACTGCATACTGTTGGCATTTATTTCCCATCATAGCATTAACAATTTATGATTACGGCAGCATGAGGCCCACCAACACATTTTGTAACCCTCGGGCCACAGAACAAATTCCTTCTATGTTTATATTTTTATTTCAAATCTGACCAGAGAGAATTTTGGTGGTTTGTTTTGTATTTATGTGTGAAAACAGAATGTGCTATGCTGAGCTGGGAAAGAACGTTTACAGAATATGTACCATTATATTGATTTGTAATGTATCTTGCCCATCAGTATATATGTCTACAGAAATTTAGCCCATCCACTAAAAGTTGAACAGCACTGCTGTAACACATATAAATGATAGAATAATCTAGGAATTTAATACTTTTTATTTTATATTTTTTAGCTAGATCATTGACTCAATAAAACTATGCAGTCTGCTCCCCCCCCTCCCAAACTTGGTGAAAGTCATAACCTGCTAAATTGGCCCTAGAATTGCAATATAATTCAGGAGCAATGACCGGCTTGTAATCTTTTGGACAACCATTCAGATAAATCACAGCAATGTACAACAATAATAAAGGAAATATTGTGTGCATCATTTATAACAAGAATTATTCTGTCTTGTTATCAAAATATAAACAAATCAGTCAGGAACATGGCTAACTTGCAGCTGATGCTTCAGACTATACAGAGAGCCACAATTTCCTCTAGATAAACTTTTCAAAATTCTAGACAGACAATTGTAATGAATAATGTTAAATCGATACAAGACCATCCATTTCCCTGCAGGCCCAAAGAATACAAGGCGTTATTATGTTGCCTGTTTTTAACGGAAGTATTTAATTTGTATTCTTTGGTAATTTGGCCTCAAAATGTGTTTTTATTTCACCGATTACGTCTCTAGATTTAACCACTGCTATGTATTTTCCAATTAAAAAAGTTACTTAATTCTGAGATGATTTATTTTATTTTTTTCCTTTTGATCCACGGATAAAGTTCTCATGTGAACTAACATTTTATGACTTGATATATTCTGTGCTGAGAGACAGCTATTTTAAAATTGGAAAATGCTTTTGAGTTGTAAATGCATTAAAACGACAATGCCGTATTTCATGTGTACAAGTAATGTGCGATTTAATAGACTGTTACTTAGCTTTAATGTATTTATGTGCTTTAAAAATTCATTATGTGAGAAAGTCATAGATATATATGTACAAGAGAACAATATTTTTTTTTAATGCAAGATATTACTGAAGCCCACTTTTTGTGATGGAATTATTGACCTCATAACTATGGAGAATTTACCAAACAAACCACTTAAAGGGACAGTCAAGTCCAAAAAAAACTTTCATGTTTTAAATAGGAAATGCAATTTTAAACAACTTCCCAATTTACTTTTATCACCAATTTTGCTTTGTTCTTTTGGTATTCTTAGTTGAAAGCTAAAACTAGGAGGTTCATATTCTAATTTCTTAGACCTTGAAGACTGCCTCTAATCTGAATACATTTTGACCACTAGAGGGCATTAGTTCACATGTTTCATATAGATAACATTGAGCTCATGCACGTAAAGTGACCTAGGACTGAGCACTGATTGGCTAAACCGCATGTCTGTCAAAAGAACTGAAATAAGGGGGCAGTCAGCATAAGCTTAGATACAAGATAATTACAGAGGTAAAACGTGTATTATTATAACTGTGTTGGTTATGCAAAACTGGGGAATGGGTAATAAAGGGATTATCTTTCTTTTTAAACAACAAAAATTCTGGTGTTGACTGTCCCTTAAGTTGAATTTGTATACTTCATTAAATGTTTAAAGGGACATTAAAGTCAAAATTAAACATTTATGATTCAGATAGAGCATGTCATTTTAAACAACTTCCCAATTTACTAATATTACCAAATTTGCTTCATTTTTTAAGTATCCTTTATTGAAGAGCAGGCTCAGGAGCAGCAATACACTACTAAGACCTAGCTGAACACATCTGGTGAGGTATATGGGTGCAGCCACCAATTACCAGCTAGCTCCCAGCACTGCATTGCTTCTCCTTAGCTTTCCTAGGTATGCTCTTCAATAGAGGATACTAAGAGAATGAAGCAAATGTGATAATAGAATTATATTGGCTAGCTGTTAAAAATTGCAGGCACTATCTGAATTGACAATACTGTCCCTTTAAAAAAGCACATTTTTAAAATTATGCAATACACACTAATTATTAATTTTGCATTCTTTTCCTGTTCTTTAGCTGTGAAAATTGTGCTTTAGCCACTCCTCACAGTGAGATTGTAGGGCATAGTATATACATTAACTGCAGTATAGTTCACAGTGATTGCTTCAATCAGTGCATTTCCTCATTTAAACCTGACTCAAATTGGCCAATATAAATTAGATAAATAAAGCAAACTCAGGATTTTTCAATTAGTGTATCTGCGGAATGCTCGAAAAACAACAAATCCTGGCACATTATGCTGGAAAATTCTATTATAAATTGTTTGTGTGGGCGTATCAAATGATTCAAAATTGTTTCACCTCTTAATTATTGCATTATTTGTAAGTTGACTAGGGTGTAGTTTTTTCTTATATGAACCATCAAAAACAGACTATCATTGCAACAAAAGTGAATTCCTGTGATTTCCAATTAGCCTAATTGCATGTGCATGGTTATAAAATGACCTGTGAACACCAGAACTTTCTCATTTTTGGACCCATGGGCATTGTCTATCTGCACATCTGCATTATGGTTTCACATTGAAAAGAATTGCCAGTGAATTGAAAAATCTGATTGTGAGACTTCACAAAGAAGGAAAAAGATACAGGAAGATTGGTGACCAACTTAAAATTGGTTGAAACACAGTTGCAGCAGTAATAAGGAGGTATATAACGAGCAATAGTTCCACAAATCAGATCCGCAGTTGCTGTCCTCATAAAATGACACCATGGTCAATGCGCTTCTTGCACAATCTAGCTTTGAAAAACAGACAAGCAAGTGCTTCAGACTTTGCTCAGGGGTTATCAATGTAAATCAGAGTTTCTGTGACAACTCAGTGCGAAGGGCATTACATAACATCAACCTCTATGGAAGGTGTCCAAGAAAAAAGCATTACTTTCAAGATTAAACTTTGCTTCAGAACATGAACAGAAGCCTTCTGAATAATGGGAACACATTCTTTGGTCAGATGAGTCCAAGATAAATTTGTTTAGCTCAGATGGGGTCCAGCATGTTTGGTGTGAACCTCGCCAGGATTACCACAGTGAATACCTATGGGCCTATTTATTATGGTGCAAGCGGACATGATTCTATATAGCGGATCATGTGCGCTGCACATCGACAAATGCCGACAGCATACGCTCTTGGCTTTTATCATGGCACCAGCAGTTCTTGTAAATTGCTGGTGCAATACCGCCCCCGGCAGATTCGTGTGCCAATCGGCCGCTAGCAGGGGGTGTCAATCAACCCGATTGTATTCGATCGGGTTGATTTATGTCGATTTCTGTACGTCGCCTCAGTGCAAGTGGCCAAGTTATGGCTCGCCAGAAACACGGGGTATCAAGCTCCATACGAAGCTTGATGAATATGCCCCATAGTCCCAACATTGAAGCATGGTCGTGCTTGTGTGAAGATATGGGGCTGCATGAGTGTTAAAGGTGTTGGGGAGATGACATTTATTGATGGCGTCATGAATGCCTGTGGATATACCAAAATACTGGCAAGATGACTTCCAGTCTCCAGAAGCTTGTCAGAAACGGGACATTCCAGCATTATATCTATCCAAAGTGCACTGACAAAATTACAAAGAAGTTTCTAAAGAAGAAAAAAAGTTAAAACTATGACCTGACCAAGTATGTCACTTGGCCTGAATCCAATAGAACACCTTGGGGGTATTTTAAAGAGAAAGGTAGAGAAACACAACCCCTCCATCAAAAAGCAGCTTAAAAAAATATCTCTAAAATATATATATATATATATATAACATATGAAAAACCAGCATAGAATAAACAATCCACAGAGAGCACTCGCCGTGTATTTTTTCAATCTGTGTTTTAATGAGATAGAAACGTTTTTGGGGTATAATACCCGTCTTCTGACGTGAGTAAAAAGTGGCCACTTTTTACTCACATGTCTGAAGATGGGGGTTATACCCCGAAAACGTTGGATTGAAATAATACATGGTGAGTGCTCCCTGTGGATTGTTAATTATATATATATATATATATATATATATATATATATATATATATATATATATATATATATATATATATATATATATATATATATATATATATATATATAATTTGTGTGTATAGTAACATATATTTCAAAGGGACATGAAACCCCAAATTTTTCTTTCATGATTTAGATATCTCAATAATGAAAAGTGTACTGCCTTATGTCGCACTGGGGGGCCTGTATTTTTAATACAGTTAAATTTAAAGTTTAAGTTTTTAATTTTAGATAAGAAAATATCCTACTGTGCAATTACTGTAAGGTGATACAATTTTTAATCATTTGACATTCAAGTGATATTGAACATGGTAGTACTAACTTCTGTTGTATAATATATATATGTATGTGTGTGTATATATACTTTATGCATGTGTGTGTGTATATATATATATATATATATATATGTGTGTGTGTGTGTGTATGTATTTATATATATATATATATATATATATATATATATAATAAAGAAGCAGAATGAAGCACTCACTGGACTTTGGATATCTGTGAAAATTATTTCATCAAGTAGTGTTAATTTGTGGCGTGACAGTGAGTTGGTGAGGTGGGCTATTTTCGAGATTCTGGTTGTCAGGACCGTCAGACCAATGATCTCCCATTACAGTAGGAGCGCAGGGGTCGGTGCTCTCCGGGCGATCTATTTTGGCCCCATTATAAGGATTGATCTGGTGCTACTTACGCCTTTGATTTATTTTGGCTAGTTGATCGAGCAGGTATTGAATTAGCACACGCGCAGGTCCGACATTTTTAGCATTTACTCACGCCCACATCTATGTTGATAGTGGTTGCCATGGATACATACGACGACTGCGAGGACCATCCTGATTGTTGTTAGTGGTTGCTATGATCACACAATCTGGAGGCTGATCTGTACCCAATCAGTTGTCTTTCAGTGCAGTCTAGTCCACTTTCATGCAACACAGGGGTACCTATTATGTGGGGAACGCGAGTGTGTTCTGATCATGTATCACCGTTGGTATTTGCAACATGTATTGTTTTATTAACACTTGATGTAACACTTATTTTAGCCTTTCATATTCTATTGGGCACTTTTATAGTAATGATGATTTTTTGCCACCTTTATGTGAGGGTCCTTTGATGTGTGCACACAGTCTTTTTTGATTGGTTAACAGGAAGGGGGAGGGTTTACAGGCCTTAATAAGCTTGTTCATTTTCACTATTGTGTTGTCAGAAGAAGGGACGTTTGAGGTCACAAATAAATAGTTTTCACAGATATCCAAAGTACAGTGAGTGCTTCATTCCGCTTCTTTATTACATTCCTTTAAAGAGCACCCTGGCAGTTGCAGGACGGTGGTGAGAGTGCACATACATTTGAACTCTTTTGCTTTTATATATATATATATATATATATATATATATATATATATATATATATATATATATATATATATATATATATATATATATATATATATATATATGTGTGTGTATATATATATATATATATATATGTATATATATATATATGTGTGTGTGTGTATATATATATAAAAAAAACAAATAGGAACTGTGTCTAATCGAACGTACGTCCCAACAGTGCTGTGTTAAGTGAAAGCGCTGCACAAGACGTGGTGCAATACTTCTGACAATTAAGTGGTATTCTCAGATACTTGTGCGCTGTTAGGTGAAAGTCACTGTGTGTCACCCCCGGTTGTATATAGATAAAGTGTGTACAAAAATTTCCACGTACCTCTCAATCGACTCTTCGATCATATAAAGCCAAGAACTGGTGTGCTGTATTACCTTGCCAGGAAATCCCAGACGGGGAAAAAGATGGCTCAGCAATACTGTGTAGTGTTCCGTATATTCTTTGTGTTGTCCTCAAGGAAGCTGTACTGTGTACTGGCCTTTTCAAGGGCTCCCAGTACCACTTGAGGATCAGCTGTGTGCGCCAGTGTGCGGTGTGTAGGAAGCTTCAAAAAGCAGCTCTGTGGCTGGGCTTATCGTTCTAAGGTGACGTCGTAGAGGTACGTTAGTACTGGAATTGCTGGGGGAACACTGAGAGTAGCGCAACTATCGGGAACTAGAGCTGGATGCTCAAAAGTGAGATTCTTATCCTAATGAATAGCTTAGCCATAAGCATAAGGACAGACAAAGATGAGGACTTACAGAATCATATACTAAAAGTGGTTTATTCAAGCTTAGAAGTAAAGCACATAACTGTGAACTGGACAAAACACGTAAGATTGCCCGCACCTGTCCTGTTCACAGTTATTATCAATCAACTGTGTTTACTCTTTTTAAATCATAATGACAACAGAAACTACCCAAATGACCCTGTTCAAAAGTTAACATACCCTGGTGATTTTGGCCTGATAACATGCACACAAATTGACACAAAAGGGTTTGAATGGCTATTAAAGGTAACCATCCTCACCTGTGATCTGTTTGCTTGTAATTAGTGTGTTTGTATAAAAGGTCAATGAGTTTCTGGACTCTTGACAGACCCTTGCATCTTTCATCCAGTGCTGCACTGACGATTCTGGATTCTGAGTCATGGGGAAAGCAAAAGAATTGTCAAAGAATTTGCGGGAAAAGGTAGTTGAACTGTATAAAACAGGAAAGGGATATAAAAAGATATCCAAGGAATTGAGAATGCAAATCAGCAGTGTTCAAACTCTAATAAACAAGTGGAAAATGAGGGGTTCTGTTGAAACCAAACCACGGGTTTGGTTTCAACAGAACCCCTCATTTTCCACTCATTTTCTTACGCGTTTTGTCCTGTTCACAGTTATGTGCTTTACTTCTAAGCTTGAATAAACCAAGCTGTCCTTGTCTGTCCTTATGCTTATGGCTAAGCTATCCATTAGGATCGGAATCTCACTTTGGAGCATCCAGCTCTAGTTCCCGACAATTGCGCTACTCTCAGTGTTCCCCCAGCAATTCCAGTACTAACGTACCTCTACGACGTCACCTTAGAACGATATGCCCAGCCACAGAGCTGCTTTTTAAAGCTTCCTACACACCGCGTCTACTCTGGCGCACACAGCTGATCCTCAAGTGGTACTGGGAGCCCTTGAAAAGGCCAGTACACAGTACAGCTTCCTTGAGGACAACACGCAGAATATACCGAACACTACACAGTATTGCTGAGCCATCTTTTTCCCCGTCTGGGATTTCCTGGCAAGGTAATACAGCACTCCAGTTCCTGGCTTTATATGATCGAAGAGTTGATTGAGAAGTACGTGGAAATTTTTGTACACACTTTATCTATATACAACCGGGGGTGACACACAGTGACTTTCACCTAACAGCACACAAGTATCTGAGAATACCACTTAATTGTCAGCAGTATTGTATCACGTCTTGTGCAGCGCTTTCACTTAACACAGCACTGTTGGGACGTACGTTCGATTAGACACAGTTCCTATTTGTTTTATTTCAGCCAAAACTGCCAGGAAAATTGTTCGGGATGCAAAGACAAACCCACAAATAACTTCAGGTGAAATACAGGACATGTGGTGTGGCTGTTTCGAGATGCACAATAAGGAGGCACTTGAAATAAGATGGGCTGCATGGTCGAGTTGCCAGAAGAAAGCCATTACTACGCAAATGCCACAAAGTATCCTGCTTACAATACACCAAACAGCACAGAGACAAGCCTCAAACCTTCTGGCACAAAGTCATTTGAAGTGATGAGACCAAAATTGAGCTTTTTGGCCACAACCATAAACGTTACATTTGGAGTAGAGTCAACAAGGTCTATGATGAAAGGTACACAATTCCTACTGTGAAACATGGAGGTGGATCGCTGATGTTTTGGGGGATGTGTGAGCTACGAAGGCACAGGAAATTTGGCCAGAATTGATGGCAAGATGAATGCAGTATGTTATCAAACAGAACGCCTCATTTCCCACTTCTTGATTAGAGTTTGAACACTGATTTGCATTCTCAATTCCTTGGATATCTTTTTATATCTCTTTCCTGTTTTATACAGTTCAACTACTTTTTCCCACGGATCCTTTGACAATTCTTTTGCTTTCCCCATGACTCAGAATCCAGAAACGTCAGTGCAGCAATGGATGAAAGATGCAAGGGTCTGCCAGGAGTCCAGAAACTCATTGACCTTTTATACACACACACTAATTACAAGCAAACAGATCACAGATGAGGATGGTTACCTTTAATAGCCATTCAAAACCCTTTGTGTCAATTTGTGTGCATGTTATCAGGCCAAAATCACCAGGGTATGTAAACTATTGATCAGGCTCATTTGGGTAGTTTCTATTGTCATTATGATTTAAAAAGAGTAAACATAGTTGATTGATAATAAATGGCTTCAGCCAAACCCTAACCTTGAGTGAAAGAAAAGTTTTTGTGTTATCATTCATATTCTCTGAAAAATGGCCAAGAAATCATAAATTCTGCTAGGGTATGTAAACTTATGCGCACAACTGTATATGTGTATATATATATATATATATATATATACATACATACATATATATATATATATATATATATTTTTATTTATTTATTACACAGAAGAAAATTAAACCAACAGGGAGAGGCAAAAATAATATGTGCCCTCCACTGATGATTTAAAAGTATACCCTTACCCGGCATAAACTATTTATAGTCATATTAGAAAACATTAGTGAGAATACCATTTAGTTACCGCATCTGGACAAATGGGACAAGCCCAGGTACCTCGTCAAGGTCCTTTCCAATACCTGGGACCCTAAAACAGCCACACAATGCAAGCTTTCAAATCCAAACAAACTGGGAACAAGGGATTTGGATTTGAAAGCTTGCATTGTGTGGCTGTTTTAGGGTCCCAGGTACGGGAAAGAACCTTGACGAGGTACCTGGGCTTGTCCCATTTGGCCAGATGCGGTAACTAACCTTTCCATTTTTGCTTTTAAATCTTAGCTGAGAGCTTGTAAGTGAGTGCTGGGTTTTCTCTGTGTGTTGTATTAATTTTATTAATTTGTTTTGTAATTTTCCCTATGGTTCTTGCACCCAGACCTGACTGGGGTTAACTGCCTGTGACTCTGGGGACAGCATAGCTTCCTGTGAGTGCCAGTGGCACCCAGGGCTGAGCATGTTGCAGGGTCATGGGATGTGTACCCGGTCCGGTATGAGAGAGAGTGCAGTTCCCTTCCGTGTTTTGTGTGTGTGTGTATATATATATATATATATATATGTATGTGTGTGTGTGTGTGTATATGTGCATGTATATGTGCGTGTATATATATATATATATATATATATATATATATATATATATATATATATATATATATATATAAGCAAAAGGAGTAAAGTGAAGCACTCACTTTACTCCTTTTGCTTATATTTCTTAAGAGCACCCTGGCAGTTGTAGGACGGTGGTGAGAGTGCATATACCTTTTGAACTTTTGCTTTTATATATATATATATATATATATATATATATATATATATATGTGTGTGTGTGTGTATATATTATTATTTATTTTATTATTATCGGTTATTTGTAGAGCGCCAACAGATTCCGCAGCGCTAATATATATGTATATACAGTCGTATGCAAAAGTTTAGGCACCCCTGACAATTTCCATGATTTTCATTTTTAAACAATTGGGTGTTTGGATCGGCAACTTCATTTTGATCTATCAAATAACTGAAGAACACAGTAATATTTCAGTAGTGAAATGTGCAATATGCATCAAAACTAAATTAGACAGGTGCATAAATTTAGGCACCCCAACTGAAATATTGCATCAATATTTGGTAGAGCCTCCTTTAGCAGAAATAACAACCTCTAGACGCTTCCTATAGCCTGTAATGAGTGTCTGTATTCTGGATGAAGGTATTTTGGACCATTCTTCCTTGCAAAACATCTCTAGTTCAGTTTGGTTTGATGGTTGCCGAGCATGGACAGCCCACTTCAAATCACCCCACAGATTTTCAATGATATTCAGGTCTGGTGGGGACTGGGATGGCCATTCCAGAACATTATACTTGTTCCTCTGCATAAATGCCAGAGTAGATTTTGAGCAGGGTTTTGGGTCGTTGTTTTGTTGAAATATCCAGCCCTAGCATAACTTCAACTTTGTGACTGATTCCTCAACATTATTCTAAAGTATCTGCTGATATTGAGTGGAATCCATGCAACCCTCAACTTTAGCAAGATTTCCAGTACTGGCACTGGCGACACAGCCCCACAGCATGATGGAACATACACCAAATTTTACTTGTGGGTAGCAAGTGTTGGTCTTGGAATGCTGTGTTTTTTTGCCGCCATGCATATGCCCCTTGTTATGACCAAATGTCTCAATCTTTGTTTCATCAGTCCACAGCACCTTCATCCAAAGTGAAGCTGGCTTGTCCAAATGTGCGTTTGCATACATCAATTGACTCTGTTTGTGGCGTATGTGCAGAAAAGGCTTCTTCCGCATCACTCTCCCATACAGCTTCTCCTTGTGCGCTGAATTATTGACAATGCACAGTGACACCATCTGCAGAAAGATGATGTTGTAGGTCTTTGGAGGTGGTCTGTGGTCTGTTTTTGACCGTTCTCACCATCCTTTGCCTCTCCGATATTTTACTTGGCCTGCCACTTCTGGCCTTAACAAGAACTGTGCCTGTGGTCATCCATTTATTCACTATGTTCCTCACAGTGGACACTGACAGCTTAAATCTCTGCGATAGCTTTTTGTAGCATTTCCCTAAACCATAATGTTGAACAATCTTTGTTTTCAAGTCATTTGAGAGTTGTTTTGAGGCCCCCATGTTGCCACTCTTCAGAGGAGAGTCAATGAAAACAACAATTTGCAATTGGCCATCTTAAATACCTTTTCTCCAACATAGGTGTGTCCGGTCCACGGCGTCATCCTTACTTGTGGGATATTCTCCTCCCCAACAGGAAATGGCAAAGAGCCCAGCAAAGCTGGTCACATGATCCCTCCTAGGCTCCGCCTACCCCAGTCATTCTCTTTGCCGTTGTACAGGCAACATCTCCACGGAGATGGCTTAGAGTTTTTTAGTGTTTAACTGTAGTTTTTATTATTCAATCAAGAGTTTGTTATTTTAAAATAGTGCTGGTATGTACTATTTACTCAGAAACAGAAAAGAGATGAAGATTTCTGTTTGTATGAGGAAAATGATTTTAGCACCGTAACTAAAATCCATGGCTGTTCCACACAGGACTGTTGAGAGCAATTAACTTCAGTTGGGGGAACAGTGTGCAGTCTCTTACTGCTTGAGGTATGACACATTCTAACAAGACGATGTAATGCTGGAAGCTGTCATTTTCCCTATGGGATCCGGTAAGCCATGTTTATTAAGATGGTAAATAAGGGCTTCACAAGGGCTTATTAAGACTGTAGACTTTTTCTAGGCTAAATCGATTCATTATTAACACATATTTAGCCTTGAGGAATCATTTATTCTGGGTATTTTGATATGATTATATCGGCAGGCACTGTTTTTGACACCTTATTCTTTAGGGGCTTTCCCTAATCATAGTCAGAGCCTCATTTTCGCGCCGGTATGGCGCACTTGTTTTTGAGGACAGCATGGCATGCAGCTGCATGTGTGTGGAGCTCTGATACATAGAAAAGTCTTTCTGAAGGCATCATTTGGTATCGTATTCCCCTTTGGGCTTGGTTGGGTCTCAGCAAAGCAGATTCCAGGGACTGTAAAGGGGTTAAATATAAAAACGGCTCCGGTTCCGTTATTTTAAGGGTTAAAGCTTCCAAATTTGGTGTGCAATACTTTTAAGGCTTTAAGACACTGTGGTGAAATTTTGGTGAATTTTGAACAATTCCTTCATACTTTTTCGCAATTGCAGTAATAATGTGTGTTTAGTTTAAAATTTAAAGTGACAGTAACGGTTTTATTTTAAAACGTTTTTTGTGCTTTGTTATCAAGTTTATGCCTGTTTAACATGTCTGAACTACCAGATAGATTGTGTTCTGACTGTGGGGAAACCAAGGTTCCTTCTCATTTAACTATATGTATTTTATGTCATAAAAAAATTTAGTAAAAATGATGCCCAAGATGATTCCTCAAGTGAGGGGAGTAAGCATGGTACTGCATCATCCCCTCCTTCGTCTACACCAGTCTTGCCCATACAGGAGGCCCCTAGTACATCTAGTGCGCCAATACTCCTTACTATGCAACATTTAACGGCTGTAATGGATAATTCTATCAAAAACATTTTAGCCAATATGCCCACTTATCAGTGAAAGCGCGACTGCTCTGTTTTAGAAAATTCTGTAGAGCATGAGAACGCTGATGATATGGTTTCTGAAGGGCCCCTACACCAGTCTGAGGGGGCCAGGGAGGTTTTGTCTGAGGGAGAAATTTCAGATTCAGGAAACATTTCTCAACAAGCTGAACCTGATGTGATTACTTTTAAATTTAAGTTGGAACATCTCCGCGCTCTGCTTATGGAGGTGTTATCCAATTTGGATGATTGTGATTATCTGGTCATTCCAGAACCACTATGTAAAATGGAAAAGTTCTTAGAGGGGCCCCCCGAAGCTTTTCCTATATCCAAGCGGGTGGCGTACATTGTTAGTAAAGAATGGGACAGGCCCGGTATACCTTTAGTACCTCCCCCATATTTATAAAATTGTTTTCCTATAGTCGACCCCAGAAAGGACTGATGGCAGACAGTCCCCAAGGTCGAGGGGGCGGTTTTCTACTCTACACAAGCGCGCCACTATACCCATAGAAGATAGTTGTGCTTTCCAAGATCCTATGGATAAAAAATTAGAAGGTCTGCTAAAGATGTTGGTTCAGCAAGGTTCCCTTCTACAACCAATTGCATGCATTGTCCCTGTCACTGCAGCCGCGTGTTTCTAGTTTGATGAGCTAGGAAAGGCGATTATTAGTAATTCTTCTTCTTATGAGGAGATTATGGACAGAATTCGTGCTCTTAAATTGGCTAATTCTTTCACCCTAGACGCCACCTTGCAATCGGCGAAAAAATTCTGGGTTTGCTATTGTGGCGCAGAGCGCTTTGGTTAAAATCTTGGGCAGCGGATGCGTCTTCCAAGAACAAATTGCTTGACATTCCTTTCAAGGGGAAAACACTCTTTGGCCCTGACTTGAAAGAGATTATCTCTGATATCACTGGGGGCATGGGCCACGCCCTTCCTCAGGATAGGTCTTTTCAAGACCAAAAATAAACCTAAGTTTCGTCCCTTTCGCAGAAACGGATCAGCCCCAGGGGCTACGTCCTCTAAGCAGGAAGGTAATACTTCTCAAGCCAATCCAGCCTGGAGACCTATGCAAGGCTGGAACAAAGGAAAGCAGGCCAGGAAACCTGCCACTGCTACCAAGACAGCATGAAATGCGGGCCCCCGATCCGGGACCGGATCTGGTGGGGGGCAGACTCTCTCTCTTCGCTCAGGCTGGGGCAAGAGATGCTCTGGATCCTTGGGCGCTAGAAATAGTCTCCCAAGGTTATTCTCTGGAGTTCAAGGGGCTTCCTCCAAGGGGGAGGTTCCACAGGTCTCAGTTGTCTTCAGATCACATAAGAAGACAGGCATTCTTACATTGGGTAGAAGACCTGCTAAAAATGGGAGTGATTCATCCTGTTCCATTAGGAGAACAAGGGATGGGGTTCTACTCCAATCTGTTCATAGTTCCCAAAAAAGAGGGAACGTTCAGACCAATCTTAGATCTCAAGATCTTGAACAAGTTTCTCAAGGTTCCATCGTTCAAGATGGAAACCATTCGAACACTCCTTCCTTCCATCCAGGAAGGTCAATTCATGACCAAGGTGGTTTTTAAGGATGCGTATCTACATATTCCTATCCACAAGGAACATCATCGGTTCCTAAGGTTTGAATTCCTGGACAAGCATTTCCAGTTCGTGGCGTTTTCTTTCGAATTAGCCACTGCTCCTAGGATTTTCTCATAGGTACTAGGGTCCCTTCTGGCGGTGCTAAGACCAAGGGGCATTGCTGTAGTACCTTACTTGGACGACATTCTGATTCGAGCGTCGTCCCTTCCTCAAGTAAAGGCTCACACGGACATTGTCCTGGCCTTTCTCAGATCTCACGGATGGAAAGTGAACGTGGAAAAGAGTTCTCTATCTCCGTCAACGAGGGTTCCCTTCTTGGGAACTATAATAGACTCCTTAGAAATGAGGATTTTTCTGACAGAAGCCAGAAAAACAAAACTTCTAGACTCTTGTCGGATACTTCGTTCCGTTCCTCTTCCTTCCATAGCGCAGTGCATGGAAGTGATAGGTTTGATGGTAGCGGCAATGGACATAGTTCCTTTTGTGCGCATTCATCTAAGACCATTACAACTGTTCATGCTCAGTCAGTGGAATGGGGACTATTAGACTTGTCTCCGAAGATACAAGTAAATCAGAGGACCAGAGACTCATTCCGTTGGTGGCTGTCCCTGGACAACCTGTCACAAGGGATGACCTTCCGCAGACCAGAGTGGGTCATTGTCACGACCGACGCCAGTCTGATGGGCTGGGGCGCGGTCTGGGGATCCCTGAAAGCTCAGGGTCTTTGGTCTCGGGTAGAATCTCTTTTACCGATAAATATTCTGGAACTGAGAGCGATATTCAATGCTCTCAAAGCTTGGCCTCAGCTAGCGAGGGCCAAGTTCATACATCAACCATCAGGGGGGAACGAGGAGTTCCCTAGCGATGGCAGAAGTGACCAAAATCATTCTATGGGCGGAGTCTCACTCCTGCCACCTGTCTGCTATCCACATCCCAGGAGTGGAAAATTGGGAAGCGGATTTTCTGAGTCGTCAGACATTGCATCCGGGGGAGTGGGAACTCCATCCGGAAATCTTTGCCCAAGTCACTCAACCGTGGGGCATTCCAGACATGGATCTGATGGCCTCTCGTCAGAACTTCAGAGTTCCTTACTACGGGTACAGATCCAGGGATCCCAAGGCGGCTCTAGTGGATGCACTAGTAGCACCTTGGACCTTCAAACTAGCTTATGTGTTCCCGCCGTTTCCTCTCATCCCCAGGCTGGTAGCCAGGATCAATCAGGAGAGGGCGTCGGTGATTTTGATAGCTCCTGCGTGGCCACGCAGGACTTGGTATGCAGATCTGGTGAATATGTCATCGGCTCCACCATGGAAGCTACCTTTGAGGCGAGACCTTCTTGTTCTAGGTCCGTTCGACCCACTCCAGCTGACTGCTTGGAGATTGATCGCTTGATCTTATCAAAGCGAGGGTTCTCAGATTCTGTTATTAATACTCTTGTTCAGGCCTGAAAGCCTGTAACCAGAAAAATTACCACATAATTTGGTATATCTGTTGGTGTGAATCTGCAGGATTCCCTTGGGACAAGGTTAAGATTCCTAAGAGTCTATCCTTCCTTCGAGAAGGATTGGAAAAAGGATTTTCTGCAAGTTCCTTGATGGGACAGATTTCTGCCTTGTCTGTGTTACTTCACAAAAAGCTGGCAGCTGTGCCAGATGTTCTAGCCTTTGTTCAGGCTCTGGTTAGAATCAAGCCTGTTTACAAAATTTTGACTCCTCCTTGGAGTCTCAACCTAGTTCTTTCAGTTCTTTAGGGGGTTCCGTTTGAACCCTTACATTCCGTTGATATTAAGTTATTATCTTGGAAAGTTTTGTTTTTGGTTGCAATTTCTTCTGCTAGAAGAGTTTCAGAATTATCTGCTCTGCAGTGTTCTTCTCCTTATCTGGTGTTCCATGCAGATAAGGTGGTTTTGCGTACTAAACCTGGTTTTCTTCCAAAAGTTGTTTCTAACAAAAACATTAACCAGGAGATAGTTGTGCCTTCTTTGTGTCCTAATCCAGTTTCAAAGAAGGAACGTTTGTTGCACAACTTGGATGTAGTTCGTGCTCTCAAATTTTACTTAGCAGCTACTAAGGATTTCAGACAAACTTTGTCTTTGTTTGTTGTTTATTCTGGTAAACGGAGAGGTCAAAAAGCAACTTCTACCTCTCTCTCCTTCTGGATTAAAAGCATTATCCGATTGGCTTATGAGACTGCCGGACGGCAGCCTCCTGAAAGAATCACAGCTCACTCCACTAGGGCTGTGGCTTCCACATGGGCCTTCAAGAATGAGGCTTCTGTTGATCAGATATGTAAGGCAGTGACTTGGTCTTCACTGCACACTTTTTCTAAATTTTACAAATTTGATACTTTCGCTTCTTCTGAGGCTATTTTTGGGAGAAAGGTTTTGCAAGCCGTGGTGCCTTCCATTTAGGTGACCTGATTTGCTCCCTCCCTTCATCCGTGTCCTAAAGCTTTGGTATTGGTTCCCACAAGTAAGGATGACGCCGTGGACCGGACACACCTATGTTGGAGAAAACAGAATTTATGTTTACCTGATAAATTACTTTCTCCAACGGTGTGTCCGGTCCACGGCCCGCCCTGGTTTTTTTAATCAGGTCTGATAATTTATTTTCTTTAACTACAGTCACCACGGTAACATATGGTTTCTCCTATGCAAATATTCCTCCTTAACGTCGGTCGAATGACTGGGGTAGGCGGAGCCTAGGAGGGATCATGTGACCAGCTTTGCTGGGCTCTTTGCCATTTCCTGTTGGGGAGGAGAATATCCCACAAGTAAGGATGACGCCGTGGACCGGACACACCGTTGGAGAAAGTAATTTATCAGGTAAACATAAATTCTGTTTTCTCATGATTGGATGCACCTTTCTATGAAGTTCAAGGCTTAATGGGCTCACCAAACCAATTGTGTGTTCCAATTAATCAGTGCTAGGTAGTTACAGGTATTCATCGGAAAATAGGGCTGGTATTCATATTTTTCCAGGGCTGCTTTTTATTCCCAGTCCGGCCCTGATATATATATATATATATATATATATATATATATATATGTGTATGTATATATATATGTATATATATATATATATATATATATATATATATATATATATATATATATATATATATATATATATATATATATATATATATATATGTGTGTGTGTGTGTGTATGTACTTGGAGTTTTGAGATAGAGGCTTAGTAAACCAAGGCTTCCAATAATGGCTGAGGAAGAGAAAACTTCGCTTTTGTTTGTGTAGATAAACACAATAAAATGGGTACTCAATAAAATGGGTACTCACTCTGATAAATTCGGAGTCCAGCTCCTTCAGTTCTTAGAATGTATCTTCAGTATAGGATAGAGTTCCTGTAGGGTTATCTCCTGGTGTAGATATAGCTGAAAATAATAAAACTTTCACTAGTATATGCTATACTTTGTTTTAAGTGCAGTATACTCACTCCGATAAAATCGGAATCCAGCTCCTCACAATGTGGTTGCGGTGGATGTTTGTCCATTTAAAAAAGCAGCAATAAATATTTGTCATAAAACAAACATTTATTTAAAACAAGTCTTTGAAAGACAAATAAAATCGAGCTAATAGTAGCAATACGCTACTGGGAGCTAGCTAAATACATAGGTGTGATGAGAAGATACATATATGTGCAGCAACCAATCAATCAACAGCTAGCTCCTGACTCCTGAGCCTACCTAGGTATGCTTTTCATCAGTGAATACCAAGAGAAAGAAGCAAATCAGATAATATAAATCAATTAGAAATGTGTTTAAAATTGTCGGCTCCATCTGAATCATGAAATAAAATGTTGTGGTTTTATATCCCTTTAACTGTCTGCAAGGGTAAGCACAATTACAGTGTTACAAAATGAAGATTGAGCATTTTCCATTTCACAACTATCTTGATAATTTAGGGATTAGTTGACTGAAAGTTTTGACAACACTTACATGATGGCATTTCATTTATGAAATTCGCTATGAGTAATTTTTAGACTTTAGGATTATGTTCTAATTTACTGCATCCAAAAAAAGCCAAGATTTCATAATGAATACATCTGTAGCCAGGAGTATCAACCAAAATGACACAGATATTGATTTAGCTATTAAAAAAACAACAACTGGAAACTCAGAACTCATTTTGTATTTTAGTTTTACAGTTGTCAATTCACCTCTAATCACAGACATACACTCATAATTTACTCTAGGTAATCCCTGTTGTTTTTAATATATGGTAGAATATAAAACATAATTGGTAGAATCTTTCACCCAGATCCATTATGTAGTGATTACTTTTAACCCTGATTTGTTCAAATTATTTAGAGAAAATGTAGAGATTGAGTTCCTAGTAACTATAATGGTAAAAGGACATTAATCCTTTGAGTGCTAATGACGGCTCTGAGCCGTCACAGAGTTTCTCACTCTGGTGCTAATGACATCTCAGAGCCGTCATGAGCACTCTCCCACCTTGATGGAGATCTGGGGGCTTCTAACCGCTCCTACCCCGGCGATTGTGCCTGTAGAGTGACAGGCATCACCGTGGCTTCACGTGATGTGCAGTGACATCATGCGCAATGATGTGATGACGTCACTGCACAACTTTATTTATACTTAACAATGTTAAAGGGACAGTCTACACAAGAATTTTTATTGTTTTAAAAGATAGATGATCCCTTTATTACCCATTCCCCAGTTTTGCATTACCAACACAGTTATATTAATATACTTTTAACCTCTGCGATTATCTTGTATCTAAGCCTCTGCAAACTGCCCCTTTATTTCAGTTCTTTTGACTGACTTGCAGTTTAGCCAATCAGTGCCTGCTCTCAGATAACTTCACGTGCACAAGCACAGTGTTATCTATATGAAAAAATGAACTAACACCCTCTAGTGGTGAAAACTGTTAAAATGCATTCTGAAAAAAGGTGGCCTTCAAGGTCTAAAAAATTAGCATATGAACCTCCTAGGTTAAGCTTTCAACTAAGAATACCAAGAGAACAAAGCAAAATTGTTGATAAAAGTAAAATGGAAAATTGTTTAAAATTACATTCTCTATCTGAATCAAGAAAGTTTATTTTGGCCTAGACTGTCCCTTTAAAGGGACACTGAACCCAAATTTTTTCTTTTGTGATTCAGATAGAGCATGCAATTTTAAGCAACTTTCTAATTTACTCCTATTGTCAAATTGTCTTATTTCTCTTGGTATCTGTATTTGAAAAGCAAGAATGTAAGTTTAGATGCCGACCCATTTTTGGTGAACAACCTGGGTTGTTCTTGCTGATTGGTGGATTAATTTAACCGACCAATAAACAACTGCTCTCCAGGGTCTGAACAAAAAAATAGCTTAGATGCCTT
This sequence comes from Bombina bombina, assembly GCF_027579735.1. Taxonomy (NCBI): domain Eukaryota; kingdom Metazoa; phylum Chordata; class Amphibia; order Anura; family Bombinatoridae; genus Bombina; species Bombina bombina. Next base: position 1,175,616,343 of record NC_069500.1, read on the forward strand.
CTTTTTCAAATAATGATAGCAAGAGAACGAAGAAAAATTAATAGGAGTAAATTAGAAAGTTGCTTAAAATTGCATGCTCTATCTGAAAGAAAAAATTTGGGTTCAGTGTCCCTTTAACCCCTTAATGACAACTGACGTACCAGGTACGTCCTGCAAAAACTTGCAGTTAGTGACAATGGACGTACCTGGTACGTCAGTTGTCTAAGAGAGTGCTGGAAGCGATCGCAATCGCTTCCAGCAGCTCTCAGGGTATTGCAGTGATGCCTCGATATTGAGGCATCCTGCAATACCCTTTAAAAAGCATCCGATGCAGAGAGAGCCACTCTGTGGCCCTCTCTGCACCGGTAGCGATGGGGCCGTTCGTTGGTGGGTGGGAGCTTACAGGGAGGAGGGTGGGCGGCCCATCGCTACCCGGCATCCGGTTCCTTCAAGTGCATTGTGCACGCCGGATGCCGGGAGCGTGCGGGGGGGGGCTGCGTGCGCGCGCGTGCGTGTGTGTGTGTGTGTGCGCGCGCGCGCGCAGCAATCACTGGCACTGCCACCAATGAATTTTGGTAAGAGGGAGGGGGGCAGCAAACAGTAAATTTTTTTTAATAATAATAATAGGATCTGGTAGGGTTAGGGGGTGGGGGTACTGGGGGGGGCAGCTACACTACAGAAAAAATGAAAAAAAAACATTTAAAAATAAAAAAAAAACAACTTTATTTTTTGGGGAAAACTGGGTACTGGCAGACAGCTGCCAGTACCCAAGATGGTGGCAATTAGGTAGGTGGGGAGGGTTAGAGAGGTGTTTGGGGGGGATCAGGGAGGTTGGGGGTTAAGGCAGGGGTCCATCACAGCTGAATAATTAAAAAAAACAAAACAAAAAAAAAAAACACCTTTTATTTTAGTACTGGCAGACTTTCTGCCAGTACTTAAGATGGCGGGGACAATTGTGGGGTGGGGGAGGGAAGAGAGCTGTCTGGCAGGGATCAGGGGGTGGGATGTGTCAGGTGGGAGGCTAATCTCTACACTAAAGCTAAAATTAACCCTGCAAGCTCTCTACAAGCTACCTAATTAACCCCTTCACTGCTGGGCTTAATACAAGTGTGGTGCGCAGCAGCATTTAGCGGCCTCCTAATTGCCAAAAAGCAACGCCAAAGCCATATATGTCTGCTATTTCTGAACAAAGGAGATCCCAGAGAAGCATTTACAACCATTTGTGCCATAATTGCACAAGCTGTTTGTAAATAATTTAAGTGAGAAACCTAAAATTGTGAAAAATGTCACTTTTTTTTTAATTTGCTCGCATTTGGCGGTGAAATGGTGGCATGAAATATACCAAAATGGGCCTAGATCAATACTTTGGGTTGTCTACTACACTACACTAAAGCTAAAATTAACCCTTCAAGGTCCCTACAAGATCCCTAATTAACCCCTTCACTGCTGGGCATAATACACGTGTGGTGCGCAGCTGCATTTAGCGGCCTTCTAATTACCAAAAAGCAACGCCAAAGCCATATATGTCTGCTATTTCTGAACAAAGGGGATCCCAGAGAAGCATTTACAACCATTTGTGCCATAATTGCACAAACTGTTTGTAAATAATTTCAGTGAGAAACCTAAAGTTTGTGACAAAATTTGTGAAAAAGTGAACAATTTTTTTTATTTGCTCGCATTTGGCAGTGAAATGGTGGCATGAAATATACCAAAATGGGCATAAATCAATACTTTGGGTTGTCTTCTAAAAAAAAATATATACATGTCAAGGGATATTCAGAGATTCCGGACAGATATCAGTGTTCCAATGTAACTAGCGCTAATTTTGAAAAAAAGTGGTTTGGAAATAGCAAAGTTCTACTTGTACTTATTGCCCTATAACTTGCAAAAAAAGCAAACAACATGTAACCATTGGGTATTTCTAAACTCAGGACAAAATTTAGAAACTATTTAGCATGGGTGTTTTTTGGTGGTTGTAGATGTGTAACAGATTTTGGAGGTCAAAGTTAGAAAAAGTGTGTTTTTTTTCCATTTTTTCCTCATATTTTATATATTTTTTATATTAAATTATAAGATGTGATGAAAAAAATGGTATCTTTAGAAAGTCCATTTAATGGCGAGAAAAACGGTATATAATATGTGTGGGTACAGTAAATGAGTAAGAGGAAAATTACAGCTAAACACAAACACTGCAGAAATTTAAAAATAGCCATTGTCATTAAGGGTAAGAAAACTGAAAAATGGTCCGGTCATTAAGGGGTTAAGTATAGGAGGAGGGGGCATGCTGCTTAGAAGCCTGTATCTCAGGCATCTAAGCAGCTACAGACCCCCAAGACCCACGGTTGGAAAGGTAATCACCTAACTATTCAAGCAGTGTAAGTCTTGGGGGTCTGTAAAAAAAAAAAAAGTTAAATTTTTTTTAAAAAAAATAAATAAAAAATTTTTAGAAAATATTAGCACCCAGGTGGAAAGTGCTTAGCACTCAAAGGGTTAAACACAAGATTAAGTGACCGTAAGACCAATATTAAGCCTTCATGTTTCTGTTAGACCATGACATTATAAAGGGACATAAAACACAAAAAGTTTATTTCATTATTCAGATAGTGTAAAAATGTGCATTTGTTTTAAAGAAAAGAATATCCAAATGAATGCACCACAGAAAATGAAAGAAAACAAAAATAACACAAATCATCAGCATTCATTCATTTCCTTTATTTATTATTTTGGGGATAATACCTTAATGTACTCTGGAGAGCACATTAATCCGATCGTCTTCTCGCTGCTGCCCCGTCCGCGCTAAAGTTAGTGCATGTCCTGGTAACCAAGAGGGTAAAGCCTCCTGTTAGCACATATGGGAAAAGTATTGAGTAAGCACGCTCTCCGAAGTGCAGTACGTTAAGTATTCTAACTACAGGTGAACTTTTCACTTGTAACTTTGTGCATTTATATTTATTTAATAAAAAAAGAATGTAAATGTTTAACTAAAAGTCACTATTCATTTTGTTTTAAACGAAATGAAAACCGAATAGTGCAAGCAAAGAATATTCATGGGAAAAAATTAATTTTCCGCTGCACAAGTCTAACACTTTTTTTTAAATAAAAACTTTCCAATTTACTTCTATCAAATTTGCTTTCTTTGTTGCAACACAGGATGGTTTAGGAGCGTTCATGTGACTGTAACAATATACGGCATTAGTTTTAGAACTGTTATACATTTTCAAGAGGACTAGGTGGCAGCAGTGTTTGCTGACATCTACTGCTCCAGAAATGTACATGCTACGCTTCCTAGGTATCTCTTCAAAGAAGAATACTATGAGAACAAAGTAAATTTGATAATAGACGTATAGAGGATTTTTTTTTAACTTAATGCTCTATCTGAATCACAGAAGAAGAAATAATTTAGGTTCATATCCATTTAAATAACTTTCCAATTTACTTCTTTTGTCAAATTTGCTTTGTTCTCTTGGTTTTTTTTTTTTTAAGCATAAAGATAGTTGGGCAAATCCTAGCTTGCACTTGTTGTTTTAGTAGTGTATGGCAGCAGTATTTTCAACAATGTATAACATTCCTATCAACATTGTTGCAAACACTGCTGTCAGATGGCTAAAGACATGTGTATGCTCTTGATCTCACCTAGGATTACTCTTTAACAAAAGATATCAAAAGAATAATAAACATTTTTTATAGGTGTAAATTTGAAATTGCTGAAAATTTCAAGCTCTAGTCAATCCATTTGTTTAAAGGGATACTAAACCCACATTTTTTTTCTTTAATGATTCAGATAGAGCATGCAATTTTAAGCAACTTTCTAATTTAATGCTATTATCAATTTTCTTTGTTCTCTTGGTATCTTTATTTGATAACCCCTAACCTGCCGCCCACCCACATCGCCAACACTATTTAAATATATTATCCCCTAATCCGCTGCTCCCCGACATAACTGCCACTATAATAAAGTTATTAACCCCTAAACCTCCATCCTCCTGCATCGCCGTGACTAAATAAACCTATTAACCCCTAACCGCCGCCCCCCACATCACAAAACACTAAATTAAACTATTAACTCCTAAACCTAACACCCCCTAACTTAAAATTAAAATTACAATATAACTATATTTAAATAAATAAAAACTTACCTGTGAAATAAAAATAAACCTAACATTAAACTATAAATTAAGCTAACATTACTATTCTAATAAAATAAAAAAATACTATGAATTAAAAAATCTAAATTACAAATTTTAAAAAACCTAACACTACAAAAAAAAATAAAAAATCTAAAATTACAAAAAATAATTTACACTAAATTACGAAAAATAAAAAAAACGAAACTTTCAAAAAATAATAAACGAAATTATCAAAATTAAAAACAATTACACCTAATCTAATAGCCCTATAAAAATAAAAACGCCTCTCCCAAAATAAAAACACCCCCTAGCCTACAATAAACTACCAATAGCCCTTAAAATGACCTTTTGTAGGACATTCCTCTAAGTTAAACAGCTCTTTTACCTGTAAAAAAATACAAAGTCCTCCCAACAGTAAAACCCACCACCCAACCAACCCCCCAAAATAAAAAAACCTAACTCTAAAAAAAACCTAAGCTACCCATTGCCCCTAAAGGGGCATTTGTATGGGCATTGCCCTTAATAGGGCATTCAGCTCTTTTTCAAAAGCCCAAAGCCCTAATCTAAAAAACAAACAAAACTAGAATATCCGGACATCCATCTCCATCCAGACGGCGATATCTTTATCCATCCCGGGGGTGTCTTATATCTTCATCCGTGTGGCGCGGAGCCATCCTGGAAGCCAATCAAATTCAAATCGGCCAATAGGATGAGAGCTACTGAAATCCTATTGACTTTTCAAAACAGCCAATAGGATGAGAGCTACTGAAATCCTATTGACTGTTTATATCAATAGAATACTTTATTGATTGTATATAGTATTTATAACCAATTTAAAAGGATAGTCTAGTCAAAATTAAACTTTCATGATTCAGATAGAGGATGCAATTTTAAGCAACTTTCTAATTTACTCCAATTATCAATTTTTCTTCATTCTCTTGCTATCTTTATTTAAGCTTAGGAGCCGGCCCATTTTTGGTTCAGAATCTGGGTAGCGCTTGCTGATTGGTATCTACATTTAGACACCAATCGGAAAGTGCTACCCAGGTTCTGAACCAAAAACAGGCCAGCTCCTATGATTACATTCTTGGTTTTTCAAATAAAGATTCCAAGAGAACGAAGAAACATTGATAATAGGAGTAAATTAGAAAGTTGCTTAAAATTTCCTGCTCTGTCTGAATAATGAAAGTTTAATTTTGACTAGACTATCCCTTTAATGTTCCTTTAAATATGGTTATTGAACAGTTAACATTTTTAACTAATCATAAGTAGCACTTACAAAAATTACCTTTTTCAGATAAGTGCACTTAGTATTCAAGTATAATTATAGCACACGTGCAGAATACCATTCTCAATATCTTGCATAGCATATCTCTTGTACTAGTTAACCGCTTCTATAGGAAAATATTTTACTGCCGAAATGCTCACTTTTTTTATTCCAAGCATCAGAAGCTTTTGGCACAAAGTGATGAAAATCTGTTTTCTAAAAAAAAAAAAACGTTGGCAGACAAATTTAACGAGTTTGTTATTTGACACACTAACAAAGAAACTAAAACAGATGGATAGATTGCAAGCACAAAATGCAGTTCAGTTACTGCAAAGCAATGCCATGGTTTTCTACTGACAGTCCCCAAACGCTTGTGACACAAAAGATGTTATTGCAGAGACAAGTGGAAAAGACAGATAAAAAAAAAAATCCTGCAGAAACAAGAAGCGTCAGTGCAACAAAGTAACCTTAGAAATCTGGCAAATCATGCTGACTTCAGTTTTCTTTAAAACGCAACATTTGCATAATTGTCTCTTAAAGTGACAGTTCCTGTTGGCAAAACTATCCCTAGTGAACAAAATGTACTGTAATATATTTTATCATTTAAAGACTTAAATACTTTTTTTAAAAAACATTTTTGTAACTTTGAATTTGTCTTTTTTAGTTTCTGGTTGTTTACCATTGGCCTAGATTTAGAATGTGCAGTCGCCAACCGTGCGTGTCTTTTTATCACACCTTCTTCTTCCTTCTTAAAGAGGCCTTAAAGGGCCATTCTAATGAAAAATATGGCATTGTCTAATTAGTTAGAGCATGTAATGTAAACACAAGCAACACTCCAACTTAAACAACAAAGAGCTTAAACATATAGTTTAAGTACCCCTCTGAAGTAGCCGAACACTGCTGGTCCCAAGTGGAAACTGTAGCTGACCGGCAGTTTTAGTTGCACAACAGCTGGACTTTTTGCAGGCGTTAAACATAGTGTTGGTGCATTACTAGTAATAACATGTCATGCTCTAATTACCGTGATAAGAGCACGTAATTGTTTTCATTAGAATGCCGATTCCCAAAAAAAATATTTGAAGTGACAGTCTACATTAGAATTTTTATTCTTGAAAAAGATAAATAATCCTTATATTACCCATTCACCAGTTTTGCATAACCAACACAGTTATATTAATATACTTTTTACACCTGTAATTACCTTGTATCTAAGCCTCTGCAGACTGCCCCCTTATGTCAGTTCCTTTAACAGACTTGCATTTGAGCCAATCAATGCCCTCTCACAAGTAACTCCACGGGTATAAGCACAATGTTATATATATATGGCACACACAAACTAATACCCTCTAGCTGTGAAAAACTGTCAAATGCAGTCAGATCAGTGGCCGCCTTCAATGGCTTAGACGTTAGCATATGAGCCTACCTAGGTTTAGCTTTCAACTAAGAATACCAAGAGAACAAAGCAAATTTGATGATAAAAGTAAATTTAAAAGTTGTTTAAAATTACATGCCCTATCTGAATCATGACAATATAATTTTGACTAGACTGTCCCTTTAATCATATGTAGTTAAAATATAAAACTTTTTTCCCCCTGTTTTATATAATTGTTTTTCCACTTCACCCAGACTGACTGGACTGCATTCTTCAGGATCCAGAAATATGACCCTGAAATATGCTGCTTAGTCATTGGTTGATTATTGAGGGAGTTCATTTAGAAACGTCATTCCAAACTGATCCCAGAAAAGGAGATATAAACATATACATAGGGTGTTTGCCTGTGCTAAAAAATATTTACAAAATAGAAAATTACTAATAAAAATGACAACTTTTACTAAACATTTTTTTATGTACAGCATTAATTTCTGTGAAGCAGTAATTATTGCATTTCAAAATATCTGCATACAAAACAATGCATAAAAAAAGTCACTCTAGCCATATGGCACTTTTTTAAATTTATTTTTTTATTTAAAGAAATGGCGTATGACTAGATTGCCTATTGGTTTAGAGGCAAAAACATCACTTCCATAAAAAATACATTATTTTGCTATGGGTGGCCGGACTGGGCTATAGAAATGTTTTTAAAAAAAAAAGATTATTGAAGGTAAGGTTTGCTAAATAATATTGATTAATAGGATTATAATTGAGCTTTAATTTACCATCACTTTAAGACACTTTATTGACCTATTAGGCACCATATAAAATGGTTAGTTTTTATGTTTAGTTTGAATCTTGTTTGCAGTGTTAGTTTTGTGGTTTTGTAAAATAAAAGTATTAGTTGCTGGCAGCATATGGGATTTTGCAGTACTATGTTGATTTCCTGTTTTCTGGACATTAAGCAACAATATTTTGTTTAGACTTCAAGTGGATCTCAGCAGTGTCCTTCATAGCTCATCTCAGCTTCTTTTTTTATGTTTGCTGGTTTTAGAAATGGTCTTGTACACCTCTTTTGACATATACTTCATCAAATTTATGACAGGTACAGATGGACCAACAAAACCCAAAATAGCCCAGCACACTCATACAATCAGTATACTTACACAGCAGGAAACTCAAAACAAAAGCTAATTTATGGAAAAATATGTGTTCCTAATCAAAGGCGGGCTCTGCTGGGAGCCATATAACACACTGTAATCCTTACATGCAGATGCTTTCATCTTACATTACCGATTTGATATCCATCCAAACCCTCTCATCATACCATATCACCCTATGCGCGCGCCCTTTCACTGCGGGAGCTGCTTACTCTCCACTACAGTTCATTGCAGGCCCGTCAGGCAGCAAAGAGGTATGTTTACTGGTGCTTCTCTGTGCCGAGTTTGTGGAGCAACATAAGCTTCTTATCTGTGTAAAGCCAACTTCAAAATAAAATGTAGCTACAAAACCAAAAGTTTAGCATCAAACATAACATTAGAGAGATATGAAACTGCAAAAAGAACATTCTCTAATGTAATAGAAGATTTTATTAATGGACTGATACTTGTATAGAACTGTGATTAACCCCTGCAAAAAAAGAGCACTGCACTCTGAACAATGACAAGTGGCATATTTGTGTAGCCACCAATCACCAGCTAGTTTCTGTGAGCCTGCCGAGGTATGAACAAATAATACCAAAAGAACAATGCAAATTTTATTAAAAATAAATAAATAGAAAAGTCTCTCAATTTTGACACTTGTGCTCTTTTAAAGGGAGATTGAAGTGATGCATTAAAGGGACAGTGAACTTAAAAAATGTTATATAATTCTGCACATAATGCAGAATTATATAACATTATCTTAGCGATAGCTTTCAAAATGAAAGGATTTTAGAGATTTTAGCTGTCAAAGTTGCACTTACCTGTTCTCCTTTCCTCGATCTTCTGATTAGGTCTTGTTTTTCAAAAGCGCTTTGCGGGTGCGCTGTCTAATCACAGCGTGCCTGATCTCGCTATTGAACTGAATGTAGTGATCCCGCTACCAGACCAGACTTTTTAAAAAGACCTAATTTGAAAATCATGGAAAGGAGAATAGATAAGTGCAACTTTGACAGCTAAAATCCTTTGATTTTGAAAGCTGTTGCTAAGATAATGTTATATAATTCTGGTTTACTGTCCCTTTAATGAGAAGTGTGAGTTTAATGCTAAAATGACATGTTCTGTTTCATTAACATATCTGGCATTTGTGGAAATGACAAAAGGGTTAAACACATTGCAACTCCCACACAGAAAATGGTCGGTGATTGGATGGGGAGTGTGCGACTGCTGCTACTGATTGGCATACCGAAGTATCCTGCTTTGGAGCTGCAACACTTACTACTCCTGAGTGGGATAGTTCATTTAACCCCATTGGTGGGAGAGTGTTACACAGGCTCATTTTGAAATAGAAATACTTCCTACATGTATATTTGCACACACTACGTTTTTTTTTTTTTTTAAATTGTACTGAACATTTTTTGTGAGCCATTATGTGAATGTCACTTAGCATGTATGTGACCTTTTATAGCGACCCCCTGTAATTATTGCTCAATTATCTAATTAGCTTCAAAATGTTAAAGTTGAAATGACACATGTTCATCTCTAGTTGTAAATTTAGTATATACTAATATAATAATTCTAATTGTATAATTATAATTCTTCCCAAAAGGGAATGAAAGTACTTATTTTCTCCTGTTAAGTGTAGTCAGTCCACGGGTCATCCATTACTTATGGGATTATAACTCCTCCCTAACAGGAAGTGCAAGAGGATCACCCAAGCAGAGCTGCTATATAGCTCCTCCCCTCTACGTCATATCCAGTCATTCTCTTGCACCTAACTAAAGATAGGACGTGTGAGAGGACTGTGGTGTGTAGGGTTACCTTAAGAAAATGTTTGTTCAGCAAGGTTTTATATTACAACCCCTTGCATGCATCTCGCCTGTCACTGCTGCGGCGGCATTCTGGTTTGAGTCTCTGGAAGAGACCCTTAGCACAGCTCCATTGGATGAGATTATGAACAAGCTTAAAGCCCTTAAGCTAGCTAATTCATTTATTTCTGATGCCGTAGTACATTTAACCACATTGCAACTCCCACACAGAAAATGGTCGGTGATTGGATGGGGAGTGTGCGACTGCTGCTACTGATTGGCATACCGAAGTATCCTGCTTTGGAGCTGCAACACTTACTACTCCTGAGTGGGATAGTTCATTTAACCCCATTGGTGGGAGAGTGTTACACAGGCTCATTTTGAAATAGAAATACTTCCTACATGTATATTTGCACACACTACGTTTTTTTTTTTTTTTAAATTGTACTGAACATTTTTTGTGAGCCATTATGTGAATGTCACTTAGCATGTATGTGACCTTTTATAGCGACCCCCTGTAATTATTGCTCAATTATCTAATTAGCTTCAAAATGTTAAAGTTGAAATGACACATGTTCATCTCTAGTTGTAAATTTAGTATATACTAATATAATAATTCTAATTGTATAATTATAATTCTTCCCAAAAGGGAATGAAAGTACTTATTTTCTCCTGTTAAGTGTAGTCAGTCCACGGGTCATCCATTACTTATGGGATTATAACTCCTCCCTAACAGGAAGTGCAAGAGGATCACCCAAGCAGAGCTGCTATATAGCTCCTCCCCTCTACGTCATATCCAGTCATTCTCTTGCACCTAACTAAAGATAGGACGTGTGAGAGGACTGTGGTGTGTAGGGTTACCTTAAGAAAATGTTTGTTCAGCAAGGTTTTATATTACAACCCCTTGCATGCATCTCGCCTGTCACTGCTGCGGCGGCATTCTGGTTTGAGTCTCTGGAAGAGACCCTTAGCACAGCTCCATTGGATGAGATTATGAACAAGCTTAAAGCCCTTAAGCTAGCTAATTCATTTATTTCTGATGCCGTAGTACATTTAACCAAACTTACGGCTAAGAACTCCGGATTCGCCATTCAAGCGCGCAGAGCGCTGTGGCTTAAATCCTGGTCAGCTGATGTGACTTCTAAATCTAAATTGCTTAATATTCCTTTCAAAGGGCAGACATTATTCGGGCCCGGCTTGAAAGAAATTATCGCTGACATTACTGGAGGTAAGGGCCATGCCCTGCCTCAAGACAGGGCCAAACCAAAGGCTAAACAGTCTAATTTTCGTGCCTTTCGTAACTTCAAGGCAGGAGCAGCATCAACTTCCTCCGCTCCAAGACAGGAAGGAACTGTTGCTCGTTACAGACAGGGCTGGAAACCTAACCAGTCCTGGAACAAGGGCAAGCAGGCCAGAAAACCTGCTGCTGCCCCTAAGACAGCATGAAGTGAGGGCCCCCGATCCGGAAACGGATCTAGTGGGGGGCAGACTTTCTCTCTTCGCCCAGGCTTGGGCAAGAGATGTCCAGGATCCCTGGGTGTTGGAGATCATATCTCAGGGATATCTTCTGGACTTCAAAGCTTCTCCTCCACAAGGGAGATTTCATCTTTCAAGGTTATCAGCAAACCAGATAAAGAAAGAGGCGTTTCTACGCTGTGTACAAGACCTCTTACTAATGGGAGTGATCCACCCAGTTCCGCGGTCGGAACACGGGCAAGGATTCTATTCAAATCTGTTTGTGGTTCCCAAAAAAGAGGGAACCTTCAGACCAATCTTGGACTTAAAGATCCTAAACAAATTCCTAAGAGTTCCATCGTTCAAAATGGAAACTATTCGAACCATCTTACCCATGATCCAAGAGGGTCAGTACATGACCACAGTGGATTTAAAGGATGCCTACCTTCACATACCGATTCACAAGGATCATTACCGGTATCTAAGATTTGCCTTCCTAAACAGGCATTACCAGTTTGTAGCTCTTCCCTTCGGGTTAGCTACGGCTCCAAGAATCTTTACAAAGGTTCTGGGCTCTCTTCTGGCGGTACTAAGACCGCGAGGCATAGCGGTAGCTCCGTACCTAGACGACATTCTGATACAAGCGTCAAGTTTCCAAACTGCCAAGTCTCATACAGAGTTAGTTCTGGCATTTCTAAGGTCGCATGGGTGGAAGGTGAACGTAGAAAAGAGTTCTCTATTGCCACTCACAAGAGTTCCCTTTCTAGGGACTCTTATAGATTCTGTAGAAATGAAAATTTACCTGACGGAGGACAGGTTAACAAAACTTCTAAATGCTTGCCGTGTCCTTCATTCCATTCAACACCCGTCAGTGGCTCAGTGCATGGAGGTAATCGGCTTAATGGTAGCGGCAATGGACATAGTACCATTTGCGTGCCTGCATCTCAGACCGCTGCAATTGTGCATGCTAAGTCAGTGGAATGGGGATTACTCAGATTTGTCCCCTCTGCTAAATCTGGATCAAGAGACCAGAGATTCTCTTCTATGGTGGCTTTCTCGGCCACATCTGTCCAAGGGGATGCCCTTCCGCAGGCCAGATTGGACGATTGTAACAACAGACGCCAGCCTTCTAGGTTGGGGCGCAGTCTGGAATTCCCTGAAGGCTCAGGGATCATGGACTCAGGAGGAGAGACTCCTTCCAATAAACATTCTGGAATAAAGAGCAATTTTCAATGCTCTTCTGGCTTGGCCTCAGTTAGCAACTCTGAGGTTCATCAGGTTTCAGTCGGACAACATCACGACTGTGGCTTACATCAACCATCAAGGAGGAACAAGGAGTTCCCTAGCGATGATGGAAGTCTCAAAGATAATTCGCTGGGCAGAGTCTCACTCTTGCCACCTGTCAGCGATCCACATCCCAGGCGTGGAGAACTGGGAGGCGGATTTTCTAAGTCGCCAGACCTTTCATCCGGGGGAGTGGGAACTTCATCCGGAGGTGTTTGCCCAACTGCTTCATCATTGGGGCAAACCAGATCTGGATCTCATGGCGTCTCGCCAGAACGCCAAGCTTCCTTGTTACGGATCCAGGTCCAGGGACCCGGGAGCGGTGCTGATAGATGCTCTGACAGCACCTTGGGTCTTCAACATGGCTTATGTGTTTCCACCTTTCCCGATGCTTCCTCGATTGATTGCCAGGATCAAACAGGAGAGAGCATCGGTGATTCTAATAGCGCCTGCGTGGCCACGCAGGACCTGGTATGCAGATCTAGTGGACATGTCGTCCTGTCCACCATGGTCTCTGCCTCTGAGACAGGACCTTCTGATTCAGGGTCCTTTCAAACATCCAAATCTAATTTCTCTGAGGCTGACTGCATGGAGATTGAACGCTTGATTCTATCAAAGCGTGGATTCTCTGAGTCAGTGATTGATACCTTAATACAGGCTAGGAAACCTGTTACCAGGAAAATTTACCATAAAATATGGCGTAAATACTTATATTGGTGCGAATCCAAGAGTTACTCATGGAGTAAGGTTAGGATTCCTAGGATATTGTCTTTTCTACAAGAAGGTTTAGAAAAGGGTTTATCTGCTAGTTCGTTAAAGGGACAGATTTCAGCTCTGTCTATCCTTTTACACAAACGTCGGCAGAAGTTCCAGACGTTCAGGCTTTTTGTCAGGCTTTGGCTAGGATTAAGCCTGTGTTTAAGACTGTTGCTCCGCCGTGGAGCTTAAACTTAGTTCTTAACGTTCTGCAAGGTGTTCCGTTTGAACCCCTTCATTCCATCGATATCAAGCTGTTATCTTGGAAAGTTCTGTTTTTAATGGCTATTTCCTCGGCTCGAAGAGTCTCTGAGTTATCGGCCTTACATTGTGATTCTCCTTATCTGATTTTTCATTCAGACAAGGTAGTTCTGCGTACTAAACCTGGGTTCTTACCTAAGGTAGTCACTAACAAGAATATCAATCAAGAGATTGTTGTTCCATCATTGTGCCCTAACCCTTCTTCAAAGAAGGAACGACTTTTGCACAATCTGGACGTCGTCCGTGCCCTGAAATTTTATTTGCAGGCAACTAAAGATTTTCGTCAAACTTCTTCCCTGTTTGTCGTTTATTCTGGACAGAGGAGAGGTCAAAAAGCTTTGGCTACCTCTCTCTCTTTTTGGCTTTGTAGCATAATACGTTTAGCCTATGAGACTTCTGGACAGCAGCCTCCTGAAAGGATTACAGCTCATTCTACTAGAGCTGTGGCTTCCACTTGGGCCTTTAAGAATGAGGCCTCTGTTGAACAGATTTGCAAGGCTGCAACTTGGTCTTCACTTCACACTTTTTCAAAATTTTACAAATTTGACACTTTTGCTTCTTCGGAGGCTGTTTTTGGGAGAAAGGTTCTACAGGCAGTGGTTCCTTCCGTGTAAAGATCCTGCCTGTCCCTCCCGTCATCCGTGTACTTTTAGCTTTGGTATTGGTATCCCATAAGTAATGGATGACCCGTGGACTGACTACACTTAACAGGAGAAAATATAATTTATGCTTACCTGATAAATTCATTTCTCCTGTAGTGTAGTCAGTCCACGGCCCGCCCTGTTTTTTACGGCAGGTCTAAATTTTAATTAAACTCCAGTCACCACTGCACCCTATAGTTTCTCCTTTCTCGTATGGTTTCGGTCGAATGACTGGATATGACGTAGAGGGGAGGAGCTATATAGCAGCTCTGCTTGGGTGATCCTCTTGCACTTCCTGTTAGGGAGGAGTTATAATCCCATAAGTAATGGATGACCCGTGGACTGACTACACTACAGGAGAAATGAATTTATCAGGTAAGCATAAATTATATTTTTATAGGATGGCCTTGGGCTTAAAGTGAAGGTCAATTTTCATCAATGAGTGCCCGGTTTTTAAAAATACTTTTTAAAACAGGGGCACTTTCATTGATGAAAATTAACATTGCACTGGATTTTAAGAAATACTTACCTTTTTCTCCTGCAAAACCGGATCGCCGATCTCAGCCTCAGTTCCTCTGTAGTGACGTCAGAAATGACAAAAACCGGCTTCCTCCAATCATGGCTTGCACCCCAGAGCGTCCAGCTCGTGATGCCTGGCTGTGATTGGAGGAAGCCAGTTTCGTCATTGCTGTTGTCTACAGCAGGAAGAAGGAGGGAGATCGTCGATCCGGCTTTGCAGAAGTAAAAGGTAAGTATTTCTTAAAATCCAGTGCAATGTTAATTTTCATCAATGAAAGTGCCCCTGATTTTAAAAGTATTTTTAAAAACCGGGCACTCATTGATGAAAATTGACCTTCACTTTAACTAGTCAGCCGTAGCTGCTGAATATGTCTCCTCATTATTACTAAACAAAACTGTATTTATTTTATCTTCTTTTGAAGAATGAAAAGGAGAATTTCTTTGTATTATGTGTTTCAAGTGTGCACAGCAGCAAATGTTTCTTCTTCTTCTTCAATTAATGGACATTTAAAGGGATATAAAACCCCAAAAACATATTTCTCTTGTTAAGTGTATCCAGTCCACGGATCATCCATTACTTATGGGATAATAACTCCTCCCCAACAGGAAGTGCAAGAGGATTCACCCAGCAGAGCTGCTATATAGCTCCTCCCCTAACTGCCATTACCAGTCATTCTCTTGCACCCAACGAATAGATAGGATGTGTGAGAGGACTGTGGTGATTATATTTAGTTTCATACCTTCAATCAAAAGTTTGTTATTTTATAATAGCACCGGAGTGTGTTATTCCTTCTCTGGTAGAATTTGAAGAAGAATCTACCTGAGTTTTTCTATGATTTTAGCCGGAGTAGTTAAGATCATATTGCTGTTTCTCGGCCATCTGAGGAGAGGTAAACTTCAGATCAGGGGACAGCGGGCAGATTAATCTGCAAAGAGGTATGTAGCAGCTTATTATTTTCTGACAATGGAATTGATGAGAAAATTCTGCCATACCGATATAATGTAAACTCAGCCTTAAATGCAGTAGCAGCAACTGGTATCAGGCTGTCATGTATGTATATTTTACACTTCAGTATTCTGGGGAATGGCACTTCACTGGAATTATACTGTATGCATAAAACTTTAGCCTAATTTGCAGGGACTAGCAACAGGCTTTTTAATAACACTCAATTTATTAATGTTAAACGTTTTTTGCTGGCATGTAAAATCGTTTAATTTTCTGAGGTACTGGGTGAAAAAATGTTTTGGGCACTATTTTTTTCCACTTGGCAGTCGTTTTATTTAATTTATGACAGTTTACTGATCTCTCTCACTGTTATGTGTGAGGGGGAGGCTATCAGGGTTAGTTATCCTTTGCTAATGGGAGCAATCCTTTGCTAAAATTGTGTTTTTTTACAAAGATTTGATGCTATAACTTTTCAGTTTATTAATTTTCAACTGTCATAACTTTTTCTGTGCTTCTTATAGGCACAGTACGTTTTCATATTATAGTAAATTACTTGAAAAGTATTTCCAAGTTGCTAGTTTATTTGCTAGTGTGTTAAACATGTCTGATTCAGAGGAAGATATCTGTGCTATATGTGCTAAAGCCAAAGTGGAGCCCAATAGAAATTTATGTACTAACTGTATTGATGCTACTTTAAATAAAAGTCAATCTGTACAAATTGAACATATTTCACCAAACAACGAGGGGAGAGTTATGCCGACTAACTCGCCTCACGTGTCAGTACCTGCATCTCCCGCTCGGGAGGTGCGTGATATTGTAGCGCCGAGTACATCTGGGCGGCCATTACAAATCACATTACAGGATATGGCTACTGTTATGACTGAAGTTTTGGCTAAATTACCAGAACTAAGAGGTAAGCGTGATCACTCTGGGGTGAGAACAGAGTGCGCTGATAATATTAGGGCCATGTCAGACACTGCGTCACAATTTGCAGAACATGAGGACGGAGAGCTTCATTCTGCGGGTGACGGTTCTGATCCAAACAAACTGGATTCAGATATTTCAAATTTTAAATTTAAGCTGGAAAACCTCCGTGTATTACTAGGGGAGGTGTTAGCGGCTCTGAATGATTGTAACACAGTTGCAATACCAGAGAAAATGTGTAGGTTGGATAAATATTTTGCGGTACCGGCGAGTACTGACGTTTTTCCTATACCTAAGAGACTTACTGAAATTGTTACTAAGGAGTGGGATAGACCCGGTGTGCCGTTCTCACCCCCTCCGATATTTAGAAAGATGTTTCCAATAGACGCCACCACACGGGACTTATGGCAAACGGTCCCTAAGGTGGAGGGAGCAGTTTCTACTTTAGCTAAGCGTACCACTATCCCGGTGGAGGATAGCTGTGCCTTTTCAGATCCAATGGATAAAAAGTTAGAGGGTTACCTTAAGAAAATGTTTGTTCAACAAGGTTTTATATTGCAACCTCTTGCATGCATTGCGCCTGTCACGGCTGCAGCAGCATTTTGGTTTGAGTCTCTGGAAGAGACACTTGAATCAGCTCCATTAGATGAGATTACACACAAGCTTAAAGCCCTTAAGTTAGCTAACTCATTTATTTCAGATGCCGTAGTACATTTAACTAAACTTACGGCTAAGAATTCCGGATTCGCCATTCAGGCACGCAGAGTACTGTGGCTAAAATCCTGGTCAGCTGACGTTACTTCTAAATTTAAATTGCTTAATATACCTTTCAAAGGGCAGACCTTATTCGGGCCCGGGTTGAAAGAAATTATCGCTGACATTACAGGAGGTAAAGGCCATGCCCTGCCTCAAGACAGAGCCAAACCTAAGGCTAGACAGTCTAATTTTCGTTCCTTTCATAATTTCAAAGCAGGAGCAGCATCAACTTCCTCTGCACCAAAACAGGAAGGAGCTGTTGCTCGCTACAGACAAGGCTGGAGACCTAACCAGTGCTGGAACAAGGGCAAGCAGGCCAGGAAACCTGCTGCTGCCCCTAAGACAGCATGAATCGAGGGCCCCCGATCCGGGAACGGATCTAGTGGGGGGCAGACTTTCTCTCTTCGCCCAGGCTTGGGCAAGAGATGTCCAGGATCCCTGGGCGTTAGAGATCATATCTCAGGGATACCTTCTAGACTTCAAATTCTCTCCCCCAAGAGGGAGATTTCATCTGTCAAGGTTGTCAACAAACCAAATAAAGAAAGAGGCGTTTCTACGCTGCGTACAAGATCTTTTATTAATGGGAGTGATCCATCCGGTTCCGCGGTCGGAACAAGGACAAGGGTTTTACTCAAATCTGTTTGTGGTTCCCAAAAAAGAGGGAACTTTCAGGCCAATCTTGGATTTAAAGATCCTAAACAAATTCCTAAGAGTTCCATCGTTCAAAATGGAAACTATTCGGACAATTTTACCCATGATCCAAAAGGGTCAGTACATGACCACAGTGGATTTAAAGGATGCTTACCTTCACATACCGATTCACAAAGATCATTACCGGTATCTAAGGTTTGCCTTTCTAGACAGGCATTACCAGTTTGTAGCTCTTCCATTCGGATTGGCTACGGCTCCGAGAATCTTCACAAAGGTTCTGGGTGCTCTTCTGGCGGTACTAAGACCGCGAGGAATTGCGGTAGCTCCGTACCTAGACGACATTCTGATACAAGCTTCAAGCTTTCAAACTGCCAAGTCTCATACAGAGTTAGTACTGGCATTTCTAAGGTCGCATGGATGGAAGGTGAACGAAAAGAAGAGTTCTCTCTTTCCACTCACAAGAGTTCCCTTCTTGGGGACTCTTATAGATTCTGTAGAAATTAAGATTTACCTGACAGAAGACAGGTTAACAAAGCTTCAAAATGCATGCCGTGTCCTTCATTCCATTCAACACCCGTCAGTAGCTCAATGCATGGAGGTGATCGGCTTAATGGTAGCAGCAATGGACATAGTACCCTTTGCACGCCTACATCTCAGACCGCTGCAATTGTGCATGCTAAGTCAGTGGAATGGGGATTACTCAGACTTGTCCCCTACTCTGAATCTGGATCAAGAGACCAGAAATTCTCTTCTATGGTGGCTTTCTCGGCCACATCTGTCCAGGGTGATGCCATTCAGCAGGCCGGACTGGACAATTGTAACAACAGACGCCAGCCTACTAGGTTGGGGCGCTGTCTGGAATTCTCTGAAGGCTCAGGGACAATGGAATCAGGAGGAGAGTCTCCTACCAATAAACATTCTGGAATTGAGAGCAGTTCTCAATGCCCTTCTGGCTTGGCCCCAGTTAACAACTCGGGGGTTCATCAGGTTTCAGTCGGACAACATCACGACTGTAGCTTACATCAACCATCAGGGAGGGACAAGAAGCTCCCTAGCAATGATGGAAGTATCAAAGATAATTCGCTGGGCAGAGTCTCACTCTTGCCACCTGTCAGCAATCCACATCCCGGGAGTGGAGAACTGGGAGGCGGATTTCTTAAGTCGTCAGACTTTTCATCCGGGGGAGTGGGAACTTCATCCGGAGGTCTTTGCCCAAATACTTCGACGTTGGGGCAAACCAGAGATAGATCTCATGGCGTCTCGACAGAACGCCAAGCTTCCTCGTTATGGGTCCAGATCCAGGGATCCGGGAGCGGTTCTGATAGATGCTTTAACAGCACCTTGGACCTTCGGGATGGCTTATGTGTTTCCACCCTTCCCGATGCTTCCTTGATTGATTGCCAGAATCAAACAGGAGAGAGCATCAGTGATTCTAATAGCGCCTGCATGGCCACGCAGGACTTGGTATGCAGATCTAGTGGACATGTCATCCTGTCCACCTTGGTCGCTACCTCTGAAACAGGACCTTCTGATCCAGGGTCCCTTCAAACATCAAAATCTAATTTCTCTGAAGCTGACTGCTTGGAAATTGAACGCTTGATTTTATCAAAACGTGGTTTTTCTGAGTCAGTTATTGATACCTTAATACAGGCTAGGAAGCCTGTTACCAGAAAGATTTACCATAAGATATGGCGCAAATACTTATATTGGTGCGAATCCAAGAGTTACTCATGGAGTAAGGTTAGGATTCCGAGGATATTGTCTTTTCTACAAGAAGGTTTAGAAAAGGGTTTATCCGCTAGTTCCTTAAAGGGACAGATTTCAGCTCTGTCCATTCTTTTACACAAACGTCTGTCAGAAGTTCCGGACGTTCAAGCTTTTTGTCAGGCTTTAGCTAGGATCAAGCCTGTGTTTAAAACTGTTGCTCCACCATGGAGTTTGAACTTAGTTCTTAATGTTTTACAGGGGGTTCCGTTTGAACCCCTTCATTCCATTGATATCAAGTTGTTATTTTGGAAAGTTCTGTTTTTAATGGCGATTTCCTCGGCTCGAAGAGTCTCTGAGTTATCTGCCTTACATTGTGATTCTCCTTATCTGATTTTTCATTCAGACAAGGTAGTTCTGCGTACTAAACCTGGGTTCCTACCTAAGGTGGTCACTAACAGGAATATCAATCAAGAGATTGTGGTTCCATCTTTGTGTCCTAATCCTTCTTCGAAAAAGGAACGTCTGCTACACAATCTAGATGTAGTCCGTGCCCTGAAATTTTATCTACAGGCAACTAAGGATTTTCGACAAACGTCTTCCCTGTTTGTCGTTTATTCTGGTCAGAGGAGAGGTCAAAAAGCTTCGGCTACCTTTCTCTCCTTTTGGCTTCGTAGCATAATACGGTTAGCCTATGAGACTGCTGGACAGCAGCCTCCTGAAAGAATTACAGCACATTCTACTAGAGCTGTGGCTTCCACTTGGGCCTTTAAGAATGAGGCTTCTGTTGAACAGATTTGCAAGGCTGCAACTTGGTCTTCTCTTCATACTTTTTCCAAATTTTACAAATTTGACACTTTTGCTTCTTCGGAGGCTGTTTTTGGGAGAAAGGTTCTTCAGGCAGTGGTTCCTTCCGTATAAGGAGCCTGCCTGTCCCTCCCGTCATCCGTGTACTTTAGCTTTGGTATTGGTATCCCATAAGTAATGGATGATCCGTGGACTGGATACACTTAACAAGAGAAAACATAATTTATGCTTACCTGATAAATGTATTTCTCTTGTAGTGTATCCAGTCCACGGCCCGCCCTGTCACTTTAAGGCAGGTAATTTTTCCATTAAACTACAGTCACCACTGCACCCTATGGTTTTCCTTTCTCTGCATGTTTTCGGTCGAATGACTGGTAATGGCAGTTAGGGGAGGAGCTATATAGCAGCTCTGCTGGGTGAATCCTCTTGCACTTCCTGTTGGGGAGGAGTTATTATCCCATAAGTAATGGATGATCCGTGGACTGGATACACTACAAGAGAAATACATTTATCAGGTAAGCATAAATTATGTTTTTGTGATTAAAACAGGGCAAACCATTTAAAAAAAAGTTTCCAATTCACTTCTCTTATTAAATTTGCTCCGTTCCTATGGTATTCTAAGAGATACCTAGGTAGACATCTGGATCACTTCATGGCAGGAAACAGTGATTCCTTCTAGTGCTCTTGCAAATAGATATAATTCTTTTAAAACTGCTGCCATATAGTGCTCCAAAAATGGGTTGGCTTCTAAGTACATGTCTCTGTTTTTCAACAAAAGATACAAAGTGAACAAAAAATTATAATATAAGTAAATTAGAAAGTTATTTAAAATCACATGCTCCTGAGGGTACAATAGGAATTGTTTATTATGGTAACTCAGTATGTGATGTTTGTTACCTTGGATATTGTGTTCCTCATGCATATATGATATAGCACCATGTATAATTGTTTGAAGACACCCTTGTTGGATATAAATAAAAAATATATATAAAAAAAATCACATGCTCTGCCTGAATCATTAAAGCAATCACAATGATGTCATAGGTCCCTCTGCGCGTGTGCACCCTGTGTTTAGAACTCGTAAACTGAGGTACTGACATGGCAGCCCCAGTAACTTTATATTATTGTATTTGTGTTGTTTGTATAATTTGTTCCTCCTAGGCTCAAAGCTCATAAAACCATGTGCAAATGTATATATTTGTATTACAGGGACCTGGATTTATTAACGTCAAGTCATTGCATTTCTTAAATATAAATGTTGGAGAGACATAGGCCTAGATTTGGAGTTTGGCGTTAGCCGTGAAAACCAACGTTAGAGGCTCCTAACGCTGGTTTTAGGCTACCGCCGGTATTTGGAGTCAGTCAAAAAAGGGTCTAACGCTCACTTTTCAGCCGCGACTTTTCCATACCGCAGATCCCCTTACGTCAATTGCGTATCCTATCTTTTCAATGGGATCTTTCTAACTCCGGTATTTAGAGTCGTGTCTGAAGTGAGCGTTAGACATCTAACGACAAAACTCCAGCCGCAGAAAAAAGTCAGTAGTTAAGAGCTTTTTGGGCTAACGCCGGTTCATAAAGCTCTTAACTACTGTGCTCTAAAGTACACTAACACCCATAAACTACCTATGTACCCCTAAACCGAGGTCCCCCCACATCGCCGCCACTCGATTAAATTTTTTTAACCCCTAATCTGCTGACCGCCACCTACGTTATCCTTATGTACCCCTAATCTGCTGCCCCTAACACCGCCGACCCCTATATTATATTTATTAACCCCTAATCTGCCCCCCACAACGTCGCCGCCAGCTACCTACACTTATTAACCCCTAATCTGCCGTCCGCACGCCGCCGCCAGCTACATTATAGCTATGTACCCCTAATCTGCTGCCCCCAACACCGCCGACCCCTATATTATATTTATTAACCCCTAACCTGCCCCCCTCAACGTCGCCGCCAGCTACCTACACTTATTAACCCCTAATCTGCCGAGCGGATCTCACCGATACTATAATAAAGTTATTAACCCCTAATCCGCCTCACTCCCGCCTCAATAACCCTATAATAAATAGTATTAACCCGTCGCCGACACCTAACTTCAATTATTAACTCTAATCTGCCGACCGAATCTCGCCCCTATTCTAATAAATGGATTAACCCCTAAAGCTAAGTCTAACACTAACACCCCCCTAAGTTAAATATAATTTAAATCTAACGAAATAAATTAACTCTTATTAAATAAATTATTCCTTTTTAAAGCTAAATACTATTTTAGGGTTTATATTTATTTTACAGGTAACTTTGTATTTATTTTAACCAGGTACAATAGCTATTAAATAGTTAAGAACTAAAATAGTTAAAATAATTACAAAATTACCTGTAAAATAAATACTAACCTAAGTTACAATTAAACCTAACACTACACTAGCAATAAATTAATTAAATAAAATACCTACAATTATCTACAATTAAACCTAACACTACACTATCAATAAATTAATTAAATACAATACCTACAAATAACTACAATTAAATAAACTAACTAAAGTACAAAAAATAAAAAAATATTTACAAACATAAGAAAAATATTACAACAATTTTAAACTAATTACACCTACTCTAAGCCCCCTAATAAAATAACAAAGCCCCCCAAAATAAAAAATGCCCTACCCTACTCTAAATTACTAAAGTTCAAAGCTCTTTTACCTTACCAGCCCTGAACAGGGCCCTTTGCGGGGCATGCCCCAAAGAATTCAGCTCTTTTGCCTGTAAAAAAAAAACATACAATACCCCCCCCCAACATTACAACCCACCACCCACATACCCCTAATCTAACCCAAACCCCCCTTAAATAAACCTAACACTAAGCCCCTGAAGATCTTCCTACCTTGTCTTCACCATGCAAGGTATGACCGTCCGTTCCAGGCTCCGATATCTTCATCTAAGCCCAAGCGGGGGCTAGACATCCATCATCCGACGGCTGAAGAAGTCCAGAAGAGGCTCCAAAGTCTTCATCCTATCCGGGAAGAAGAGTAGATCCGGACCGGCAACCATCTTCTTCCAAGCGGCATCTTCTATCTTCATCCGATGAGGACCGGCTCCATCTTGAAGACCTCCACCGCGGACCCATCTTCTTCCGACGACGACTTCCCGACGAATGACGGTTCCTTTAAGGGACGTCATCCAAGATGGCGTCCCTCGAATTCCGATTGGCTGATAGGATTCTATCAGGCAATCGGAATTAAGGTAGGAATTTTCTGATTGGCTGATGGAATCAGCCAATCAGAATCAAGTTCAATCCGATTGGCTGATCCGGTCAGCCAATCAGATTGAGCTCGCATTCTATTGGCTGATCGGAACAGCCAATAGAATGCGAGCTCAATCTGATTGAACTTGATTCAGCCAATCAGAATATTCCTACCTTAATTCCGATTGGCTGATAGAATCCTATCAGCCAATCGGAATTCGAGGGACGCCATCTTGGATGACGTCATTTAAAGGAACCGTCATTCGGCGAGTAGGCGTCGGGAGAAGAGGATGTTCCGCGTCGGATGGAAGTTGATGGCTTCCGAAGAAAGAAGATTGAAGATGCCGTTGATAGAAGACTTCATCCGGATCATGGACCTCTTCAGCTCCCGCTTGGATGAAGACTTCAGCCGGATCATGGACCTCTTCAGCTCCCGCTTGGATGATGACTTCAGCCGGATCATGGACCTCTTCAGCCCCCCGCTTGGGCTTGGATCAGGACATCGGAGGAGCTCTTCTGGATCGATCGGTGAACCTGGTATGGTGAAGATAAGGTAGGAAGATCTTCAGGGGCTTAGTGTTAGGTTTATTTAAGGGGGTTTGGGTTAGATTAGGGGTATGTGGGTGGTGGGTTGTAATGTTGGGGGGGGTATTGTATGTTTTTTTTTACCGGCAAAAGAGCTGAACTTCTTGGGGCATGCCCCGCAAAGGGCCCTGTTCAGGGCTGGTAAGGTAAAAGAGCTTTGAACTTTAGTAATTTAGAATAGGGAAGGGCATTTTTTTATTTTTGGGGGCTTTGTTATTTTATTAGGGGGCTTAGAGTAGGTGTAATTAGTTTTAAATTGTTGTAATATTTTTCTAATGTTTGTAATATTTTTTTATTTTTTGTAACTTAGTTCTTTTTTATTTTTTGTACTTTAGTTAGTTTATTTCATTGTATTTATTTGTAGGAATTGTAATTTATTTATTGATAGTGTAGTGTTAGGTTTAATTGTAGATAATTATAGGTATTTTATTTAATTTATTTATTGATAGTGTAGTGTTAGGTTTAATTGTAACTTAGGTTAGGATTTATTTTACAGGTAAATTTGTAATTATTTTAACTATTTTAGCTATTAAATAGTTCTTAACTATTTAATAGCTATTGTACCTGGTTAAAATAAATACAAAGTTACCTGTAAAATAAATATTAATCCTAAAATAGCTATAATATAATTATAATTTATATTGTAGCTATATTAGGATTTATTTTACAGGTAAGTATTTAGCTTTAAATAGGAATAATTTATTTAATAAGAGTTAATTAATTTCGTTAGATTAAAATTATATTTAACTTAGGGGGGTGTTAGTGTTAGGGTTAGACTTAGCTTTAGGGGTTAATACATTTATTAGAATAGCGGTGAGCTCCAGTCGGCAGATTAGGGGTTAATAATTTAAGTTAGGTGTCGGCGATGTTAGGGAGGGCAGATTAGGGGTTAATACTATTTATTATAGGGTTAGTGAGGCGGATTAGGGGTTAATAACTTTATTATAGTAGCGGTGCGGTCCGCTCGGCAGATTAGGGGGTTAATAAGTGTAGGCAGGTGGAGGCGACGTTGTGGGGGGCAGATTAGGGGTTAATAAATATAATATAGTGGTCGGCGGTGTTAGGGGCAGCAGATTAGGGGTACATAGGGATAATGCAAGTAGTGGCGGTTTACGGAGCGGCAGATTAGGGGTTAATAATAATATGCAGGGGTCAGCGATAGCGGGGGCGGCAGATTAGGGGTTAATAAGTGTAAGGTTAGTGGTGTTTAGACTCGGGGTACATGTTAGAGTGTTAGGTGCAGACGTAGGAAGTGTTTCCCCATAGCAAACAATGAGGCTGCGTTAGGAGCTGAACGCGGCTTTTTTGCAGGTGTTAGGTTTTTTTTCAGCTCAAACAGCCCCATTGTTTCCTATGGGGGAATCGTGCACGAGCACGTTTTTGAGGCTGGCTGCGTCCGTAAGCAACTCTGTTATCGAGATTTGCAGTGGCGTTAAATATGCTCTACGCTCCTTTTTTGGAGCCTAACGCAGCCATTCTGTGGACTCTCAATACCAGAGTTATTTTAAAGGTGCGGCCAGAAAAAAGCCAGCGTTAGCTACGCGGGTCGTTACCGACAAAACTCTAAATCTAGCCGATAGTTTAAGGTAGTGAGAGGACATCCAGGATCAAATATTAGAAAGACAGCGACACAAGTTAGCAAGGAAGGGATAGGTCTGTGGCAGAGATTTGGGTGTTATCAGCATACAAATGTTAATGAAACCCATTGGCCTTTATTTAGGAACCTAAAGATGAAGTATAGATTGAGAAGAGTAGGTGCAATGCACAGAGCCTTGTTATAGCCCAACATAAAGTGGTTAAAGGGACAGTCTACACCAGAATTTTTATTGTTTAAAAAGATAGATAATCCCTTTATTTACCATTTCACAGTTTTACATAACCAACACAGTTATATTAATATACTTTTTACCTATGTGATTACCTTGTATCTAAGCCTCTGCAGACTAGTTGTGAAAAAATGTCAAAATGCATTCACATAAGAGGGGGCCTTCAAGGGCTTAAAAGTTAGTATATGAGCCTACCTAGGTTTAGCTTTCAGCTAAGAATACCAAGAGAACAAAGCAAAATTAATGATAAAAGTAAATTGGAAAGTTGTTTAAAATGACATGCTCTATCTGAATCATGAAAGTTTATTTTTGACTAGACTGTCCCTTTAGTGTCATAGAATGCACCAGAGAAGGCTACACTAAAAGTACGGTTGGACAGGTAGGAAGAGAACCACAAAAGCATTGTGACGCAAATATCGAATGACTAAAGGGTTTGGAGCAAGAGAGGGTAGTTAACAGTTTTAAAGGCTGCAGAGAGATAGAGAAGGTTTAGCAGAGAGAAGTGGCCTTTAAATGTTTCTGTACATAAATAATTAGCATTAATGCTTGCACTCTCTGTGGAGTGTTGAGGCGAAATACAGAATGCAATGGTCATTAAAGGGAGTTTATTGTGAGGATATGTGATAGATGTGTATACACTAGCATTTATAGAAGTTTTGAGGCAAGGGGTAGTAGAGACATAAGGTGGTAGTTGGAGGGGTTGGGTGCATTAAGAGAAGTTTTTTTTGAGCATAGATGTGAAAAAAGAAAAAAACTGTAGTCATTAAAATGTTAATGCAGCCAATCAGAAGGTGTGTCAATCGAACAAGACTAATTTGTCACTTGCAAGCTGCAGAGGCCACTTGTTGCTATAGATAAATAGTGGATCTATACTGTGATTGGGCAGAACATTTCACATTGTCATTATTAGGCTCTAGTGCATGAAGTGGGGGCTGGGCCAACACTTAAAGGGACATGATAAAGTGATGCAACCTATTACATTAACATCTCTATATAAAAAAGGAATATACATAATCTAAACAACTCCTCAGTTACCACATCCAACTGTAAGGAGACTTATAAAATCAGGATATTATACCCCGGGACTTTCAAGGGGACATTCATCATGGCATGTGAAGGCACAATCACCTTCCCTTCTCAGTCAGTGGCGACTCTAGAAACAATATATGGGGGGGCACATAAGATACCACAGTCAACTGGGGGGGCACTAATCATTTTCCTCCATCTATACTAAAACAACATTTTATTTTCCATTTTATGTCTATTATCAAACTCCCTTTGTTCTCTTGGTATTCTTTATTGAAGGATCAGCAAGGCACTACTGGGAGTTAGCTGAACACATCAGCTGAGCCAAAGACAAGGGGCATATATGTGCAGCGTACAATCAACAGCTAGCTCCCAGTAATGCAATCCCTCCTGAGCCTACCTAGGAAAACTTTTGGATTTCATTTAACTTTAAGTAAAAATATGGTGCGTGTGTGTATGTATATATATATATATATATATATATATATGTGTGTGTGTGGTTTATTTCCCCCCCATGCAAGTATCGGTGAAAAGAGTAGCTATGGATGACAGAGCACCGTCTCTGGTGTCCTGAATACAATTTAGCAATGCACAACTTGTCCATTTAATAGAATAGCTTGGTTAAAGATGTTGAGAAATAAAGACAAGCAGTACAATTTATTCTACTATGATATACAAAAAAATATTCAGTTTAGGCTTCCTATTTTGTGTCTTGTGTAGTTGTACTTAAGAATTTAGGATGACTTAAATATAAAATAAAAATATGAATAATTTATGTTTGCAGCCCTCAATATCAAGAGGTTGAAAAGTGTGCTAGGGTAATTAACAGTCTTGGCAGCCGTTTTAATGCTTGTGCTTTAAACTTTGTCATAGAATGTCCTGTCTGAATTTCATCTGGGATTTTGTTTCTCAAGGAGGCCTTTTCATTTCACCCTTTTAATACCACCACCATTTTAAAATCTCAATTGTAATTGTTAAGAATTGCCCAGCGATGTTCAGGTTGTAAACCATCAGAGAAACGTAGAAAACCCAGATATGTCATTACTTAGAGACGTTTTCATGTAAGCCTTAGCTGGGGATCTCACACCTTCATTAATAGAAGAATCCAAAAAGGGTTAGAAAACTCATAATCTAAGCCAGTGTCTGTCTAATAGTTTATAAAGGACGATACAAATAAATGGTCTTCTCAACAGAAATAAAAGGTGTCAAGTATTTTTATTTTTATCTTCCACAAAAAAACTTCAATTTGTTATTCATTCTAGTTTGCTGTCTGGTTATCATCTTTTGTTGTTATTCTAAATACTCTTTAACATAACATTTTCCCTCCCTTTCAGCCATGCATCTCTTCGGTCTTAACTGGCAGCTACAGCAGATGGAAAATGACACATTTGAGAACGGAAAAGTGAATTCTGATGTGGGACCAACACATTCTGTATATGTACCCCCTGTTGATAATGGTATGAAAAATATTATCTTTTGTTCTGTGCAGTTATTTTATTATTCTAATTAATTTATTACAAATTACTTTATCTGTGAAAGTATTCAAAATTGTGTAACTAACTGTTGAAACTTTAACAGCCAAAGACATAAAAGTTGCAATCCAAATTAGTGCACATTTAAAACATCAAAATTGTAAGAATAAGCTTCTTTCTATTTCAGTTTTCTCCTTGGCTTCTTTTGAAAGTAATTATGTCACTACTGCTTTTGGCTCCATTGTGCTCCTCGTGCACTCTCCATGCACTCCAGACATTTAGGCTTTGTATTGGCTGCGAGTGTGCACCAAATCAGCATGGTTTACAAAGAGTAGTGAGAAGCAATGGAGACAGCACTGATGAGAAGTTACTTATGATCTGTTTTACAAGCTTGATTTATATTTGCATCGTTGCTTGTGTTCAGAATGTGGTTTTCATGAGGTAATGGAAAATCACCATTGATCACAAAATCCTAAAGAGAGTCCATTCTTATTATTATCGGTTATTTGTAGCGCGCCAACAGATTCCGCAGCACTAGTCATCAACTAGATATAATATATTATCTAGGTACAACCAATCCCTGAAAAGTGTTGCACATGTGCCAGACATTGCTGAATCATTTCATCTAAAGACATTCGGCTAGATTACGAGTTGTGCGTTAGGCTTAAAAAGCAGCGTTCAGAGGTCCTTTCAATGGGACTTGCATAGCGCCGGTATTACTAGTCTGCCAAAAAGTGAGCGGTATTCTATTCAATTCTATTGGGTATTTGTAAAGCGCAAACTAATCACCCGTGAGGATCTCAAGGCGCTATGGGAGGGGGGAGAGGGGGGCTAAGGGAAGACGATTCAGTCGAAGAGCCAGGTCTTGAGGTCCTTCCTGAAGTTTGTAAGGGAGGTGGATTGTCTGAGGTGCAGCGGGAGGGAGTTCCATGACCTTGCTGCCATATAGGAGAAGGATTTTCCTCCAGACTGGTACCACATTTTAAAGTCAGTAGTTAAGAGTTTTACACTACAACGCCGTAGCATAAAACTCTTAACTAAAGTGCTAAAAAATACACTGACACCCATAAACTACCTATTAACCCCTAAACCGAGGCCCTCCCGCAACTTACATTTTTTTTTAACCCCTAATCTGCCGAACCGGACATCGCCACCACTATAATAAATATATTAACCCCTAAACCACCGCACTCCCACCTTGCAAACATTAGTTAAATATTATTAACCCCTAATCTGCCGTCCCTAACATCGCCTACACCCACCTACATTTATTAACCCCTAATCTGCCGCCCCCAACGTCGCCGCCACTATACTAAAGTTATTAACCCCTAAATCTAAGTCTAACCCTAAACCTAACACCCCCTAACTTAAATATAATTAAAAGAAATCGAAATAAATATTCCTATCATTAACTAAATTATTCCTATTTAAAACTAAATACTTACCTATAAAATAAACCCTAAGCTAGCTACAATATAACTAATAGTTACATTGTATCTAGCTTAGGGTTTATTTTTATTTTACAGGCAAGTTTGTATTTATTTTAACTAGGTAGAATAGTTACTAAATAGTTATTAACTATTTAATAACTACCTAGCTAAAATAAATACAAAAGTACCTGTAAAATAAAACCTAACCTAAGTTACAATTACACCTAACACTACACTATAATTAAATGAATTCCCTAAATTAAATACAATTAAATAAAATTAGCTAAAGTACCAAAAAAACAAACATTAAATTACAGAAAATAATAAACAAATTACAAGATTTTTAAACTAATTACACCTAATCTAATCCCCCTAACAAAATAAAAAAGCCCCCCCAAAATAAAAAAAGCCCTACCCTACACTAAATTGCAAATAGCCCTTAAAAGGGCCTTTTGCGGGGCATTGTCCCAAAGTAATCAGCTCTTTCAACTGTAAAATAAAATACAAACTTGCCTGTAAAATAAAAATAAATCCTAAGATAGCTACATTGTAACTATTAGTTATATTGTAGCTATCTTAGGGTTTATTTTATAGGTAAGTATTTAGTTTTAAATAGGAATAATTTAGTTAATGATAGGAATATTTAGGGCTCGATTTATCAAGCCCCTACGGCTGCAAGTTCTCACAAGAACTTGCTCGCCATAATGTATCAAGCAGCGGTCACGAGACCGCTGCTTCCCTAAGCTCTTCGCCACCTCTAAGGTGGCGAAATTCAATCTCTGCGGTCGAGTCCGACCAAGGAGATTGACAGCTCCTGCCCGCATGTGATTGGCTGTGCGCGGGCAGGGGGCGGGATTGCTCGTGAGCGCAAAATTGCGCTAGTGTGCAATGTTGATTACCTGCGGGTAATTTCGCCCCGCCACAGATGAGCTGAGGCGTACAGGGGTGCGTATACGTGCCCCTGTACGCCTCAGCTTTGATAAATCTAGCCCTAATTTTGATTTCTTTTAATTATATTTAAGTTAGGGGGTGTTAGGTTTAGGGTTAGACTTAGGTTTAGGGGTTAATAACTTTAATATAGTGGCGGCGACGTTGGGGTCGGCAGATTAGGGGTTAATAAATGTAGGTAGGTGGCGGTGATGTTAGGGCTGGCAGATTAGGGGTTAATAATATTTAACTAATGTTTGCGAGGCGGGAGTGCGGCAGTTTAGGTGTTACTATGTTTATTATAGTGGCAGCGACGTTGGGGCGGCAGATTAGGGGTT
Organism: Bombina bombina; assembly: GCF_027579735.1. NCBI lineage: Eukaryota > Metazoa > Chordata > Amphibia > Anura > Bombinatoridae > Bombina > Bombina bombina. Next base: position 1,175,647,587 of record NC_069500.1, read on the forward strand.
AATAAGTGTAGGTAGGTGGCGGCAACATTGGGGGCGGCAGAGTAGGGGTTAATAAATATAATGTAGGGTTCGGCGATGTTGAGGGCAGCAGATTAGGGGTTCATAAGTATAATGTAGGTGGTGGCGGTGTCCGGAGCGGCAGATTAGGGGTTAATAAGTGTAAGATTAGGGGTGTTTAGACTCAGGGTTCATGTTAGGGTGTTAGGTGTAGACATAAATTTTATTTCCCCATAGGAATCAATGGGGCTGCGTTAGTGAGTTTTACGCTGCTTTTTTGCAGGTGTTAGACTTTTTTTCAGCCGGCTCTCCCCGTTGATTCCTATGGGGAAATCGTGCACGAGCACGTTACACCAGCTCACCGCTGACTTAAGCAGCGCTGGTATTGGAGTGAGATTTGGAACAAAATTTTGCTCAACGCTCACTTGTCTTTTTAACGACGAGTTTCTGAAAACTCGTAATACCAGCGCTGTAGGTAAGTGAGCGGTGAGGGAAAACTGCTCGTTAGCACCGCACAGCCTCTAACGCAAAACTCGTAATCTAGCCGTCAGTTTTGTAAATTTCTTCTGTCTCCCACCAATTTGAATCATGACCTCATGTTCTGGTTTCATTTTGTTTTTCCTTCTAAAAATTGATGCAAATGATGTTGATTAGAATAGATGCAAGTGGCACAGAAAAAAAAAACCTTACACTGTAGCAAAACCGTGTAATTAACCGTTTAGATTACCCCATTAGTAGAGTGAACACTGCTAATGTCTTAAAGGGATTCTTTCATGGTTCAGATAGAGCATGTGATTTAAAAAAAACTTTCACATTTATTTCTGTTCCCTTGATTAAGGGTTTGTATTCCAAAACATTGCTTATGTTTGGTGTGTCTGTACCTTAGAATATGTTCCAATAAATAAGGATTGCTCTAATATGGTGCTGTGGATTTTGGAAGTTTGAAGGAATTTGCAGTCACCCTGTTTCTACGGGCATCAGGCTGCTTCAAGGTGCTGTAACGAGATCAATACAAGACGTTTGTTGAAAAGCAGGGACATATGCTTAGGAACTGGACCATTTCGTAAGCACTATTTTGCAGCAGCTTTGCAAGAATGTTATCCATTTGCAAGAGCACTTAATGGCAGCACAGTTTGAGCCTACCTAGGTTTCGCTTTCAACAAAGAATACCAAGAGAACAAAACAAATTTGATGATCAAAGTAAATTGGAAAGTTGTTTAAAATTGTATGCCCTATCTGAATCATGAAAGCGTAATTTTGACTTGACTGTCCCTTTTAAAAAAATAAATAAAGTTACTTTAGCATTATCTTGTGCCCATGCTGTGCTGATCTTGGCACTAACCGAAGCACTGATTAGCATACTTACCGATCAACACTGGCACATTTGAGTTAAGTTTTTCATTGCAACGTTCTGGATCTTAATCCTTGGTACTCTTTACCTTGCTCTGACTGTGCAACACCTTACAAATCTTCAAGCATTCTATGTAACTCACCTGTTAAGAGACGTTTGTCACCTTCATTTCTAAATGCTCTTCATCGTCCTATCCCACCCATATAAATTTGTATAGCTTACCTCATTGTTGCTGCAGCTACAAACTATTCTGCAAGCTAAGGCGAGCAATCTACACACCTTTCTCACTCACCTACTCTAGATTGTAAGATCTTCATCATCATCCCAATTCATTTGAGTTGTCAAGTCTTCTTATATTATACTGTGTAACCCACTAATCAGATTCAGTGCTGCAAAATATGGTGGCACTTTGCAAATAAATAATAATTAATGCTAAAAAAAATTAATTTCTCTTGTTAAGTGTATCCAGTCCACGGATCATCCATTACTTATGGGATATTAACTCCTCCCCAACAGGAAGTGCAAGAGGATTCACCCAGCAGAGCTGCTATATAGCTCCTCCCCTAACTGCCATTACCAGTCATTCTCTTGCACCCAACGAATAGATAGGATGTGTGAGAGGACTGTGGTGATTATACTTAGTTTCATACCTTCAATCAAAAGTTTGTTATTTTATAATAGCACCGGAGTGTGTTATTCCTTCTCTGGTAGAATTTGAAGAAGAATCTACCTGAGTTTTTCTATGATTTTAGCCGGAGTAGTTAAGATCATATTGCTGTTTCTCGGCCATCTGAGGAGAGGTAAACTTCAGATCAGGGGACAGCGGGCAGATTAATCTGCAAAGAGGTATGTAGCAGCTTATTATTTTCTGACAATGGAATTGATGAGAAAATTCTGCCATACCGATATAATGTAAACTCAGCCTTAAATGCAGTAGCAGCAACTGGTATCAGGCTGTCATGTATGTATATTTTACACTTCAGTATTCTGGGGAATGGCACTTCACTGGAATTATACTGTATGCATAAAACTTTAGCCTAATTTGCAGGGACTAGCAACAGGCTTTTTAATAACACTCAATTTATTAATGTTAAACATTTTTTGCTGGCATGTAAAATCATTTAATTTTCTGAGGTACTGGGTGAAAAAATGTTTTGGGCACTATTTTTTTCCACTTGGCAGTCGTTTTATTTAATTTATGACAGTTTACTGATCTCTCTCACTGTTATGTGTGAGGGGGAGGGTCCTTTTTTGGTGCTTTTGCTACGCATCAAAAAATTCAGTCAGAAGTTTGTCTTCCCTGCATGATCCGGTTCATCTCTACAGAACTCAGGGGTCTTCAAAACTTGTTTTGAGGGAGGTAATCACTCACAGCAGAGCTGTGAGATTGTAGTTGACTGTGATAAAAAAACGTTTATTTCTGTATTTTTTTTTTATTTTTTTTTTTCTGCTATCAGGGTTAGTTATCCTTTGCTAATGGGAGCAATCCTTTGCTAAAATTGTGTTTTTTACAAAGATTTGATGCTATAACTTTTCAGTTTATTAATTTTCAACTGTTATAACTTTTTCTGTGCTTCTTATAGGCACAGTACATTTTCATATTATAGTAAATTACTTGAAAAGTATTTCCAAGTTGCTAGTTTATTTGCTAGTGTGTTAAACATGTCTGATTCAGAGGAAGATATCTGTGCTATATGTGCTAAAGCCAAAGTGGAGCCCAATAGAAATTTATGTACTAACTGTATTGATGCTACTTTAAATAAAAGTCAATCTGTACAAATTGAACATATTTCACCAAACAACGAGGGGAGAGTTATGCCGACTAACTCGCCTCACGTGTCAGTACCTGCATCTCCCGCTCGGGAGGTGCGTGATATTGTAGCGCCGAGTACATCTGAGCGGCCATTACAAATCACATTACAGGATATGGCTACTGTTATGACTGAAGTTTTGGCTAAATTACCAGAACTAAGAGGTAAGCGTGATCACTCTGGGGTGAGAACAGAGCGCGCTGATAATATTAGGGCCATGTCAGACACTGCGTCACAATTTGCAGAACATGAGGACAGAGAGCTTCATTCTGCGGGTGACGGTTCTGATCCAAACAAACTGGATTCAGATATTTCAAATTTTAAATTTAAGCTGGAAAACCTCCGTGTATTACTAGGGGAGGTGTTAGCGGCTCTGAATGATTGTAACACAGTTGCAATACCAGAGAAAATGTGTAGGTTGGATAAATATTTTGCGGTACCGGCGAGTACTGACGTTTTTCCTATACCTAAGAGACTTACTGAAATTGTTACTAAGGAGTGGGATAGACCCGGTGTGCCGTTCTCACCCCCTCCGATATTTAGAAAGATGTTTCCAATAGACGCCACCACACGGGACTTATGGCAAACGGTCCCTAAGGTGGAGGGAGCAGTTTCTACTTTAGCTAAGCATACCACTATCCCGGTGGAGGATAGCTGTGCCTTTTCAGATCCAATGGATAAAAAGTTAGAGGGTTACCTTAAGAAAATGTTTGTTCAACAAGGTTTTATAGTGCAACCTCTTGCATGCATTGCGCCTGTCACGGCTGCAGCAGCATTTTGGTTTGAGTCTCTGGAAGAGACACTTGAATCAGCTCCATTAGATGAGATTACACACAAGCTTAAAGCCCTTAAGTTAGCTAACTCATTTATTTCAGATGCCGTAGTACATTTAACTAAACTTACGGCTAAGAATTCCGGATTCGCCATTCAGGCACGCAGAGCACTGTGGCTAAAATCCTGGTCAGCTGACGTTACTTCTAAATCTAAATTGCTTAATATACCTTTCAAAGGGCAGACCTTATTCGGGCCCGGGTTGAAAGAAATTATCGCTGACATTACAGGAGGTAAAGGCCATGCCCTGCCTCAAGACAGAGCCAAACCTAAGGCTAGACAGTCTAATTTTCGTTCCTTTCGTAATTTCAAAGCAGGAGCAGCATCAACTTCCTCTGCACCAAAACAGGAAGGAGCTGTTGCTCGCTACAGACAAGGCTGGAGACCTAACCAGTCCTGGAACAAGGGCAAGCAGGCCAGGAAACCTGCTGCTGCCCCTAAGACAGCATGAATCGAGGGCCCCCGATCCGGGAACGGATCTAGTGGGGGGCAGACTTTCTCTCTTCGCCCAGGCTTGGGCAAGAGATGTCCAGGATCCCTGGGCGTTAGAGATTATATCTCAGGGATACCTTCTAGACTTCAAATTCTCTCCCCCAAGAGGGAGATTTCATCTGTCAAGGTTGTCAACAAACCAAATAAAGAAAGAGGCGTTTCTACGCTGCGTACAAGATCTTTTATTAATGGGAGTGATCCATCCGGTTCCGCGGTCGGAACAAGGACAAGGGTTTTACTCAAATCTGTTTGTGGTTCCCAAAAAAGAGGGAACTTTCAGGCCAATCTTGGATTTAAAGATCCTAAACAAATTCCTAAGAGTTCCATCGTTCAAAATGGAAACTATTCGGACAATTTTACCCATGATCCAAAAGGGTCAATACATGACCACAGTGGATTTAAAGGATGCTTACCTTCACATACCGATTCACAAAGATCATTACCGGTATCTAAGGTTTGCCTTTCTAGACAGGCATTACCAGTTTGTAGCTCTTCCATTCGGATTGGCTACGGCTCCGAGAATCTTCACAAAGGTTCTGGGTGCTCTTCTGGCGGTACTAAGACCGCGAGGAATTGCGGTAGCTCCGTACCTAGACGACATTCTGATACAAGCTTCAAGCTTTCAAACTGCCAAGTCTCATACAGAGTTAGTACTGGCATTTCTAAGGTCGCATGGATGGAAGGTGAACGAAAAGAAGAGTTCTCTCTTTCCACTCACAAGAGTTCCCTTCTTGGGGACTCTTATAGATTCTGTAGAAATGAAGATTTACCTGACAGAAGACAGGTTAACAAAGCTTCAAAATGCATGCCGTGTCCTTCATTCCATTCAACACCCGTCAGTAGCTCAATGCATGGAGGTGATCGGCTTAATGGTAGCAGCAATGGACATAGTACCCTTTGCACGTCTACATCTCAGACTGCTGCAATTGTGCATGCTAAGTCAGTGGAATGGGGATTACTCAGACTTGTCCCCTACTCTGAATCTGGATCAAGAGACCAGAAATTCTCTTCTATGGTGGCTTTCTCGGCCACATCTGTCCAGGGGGATGCCATTCAGCAGGCCGGACTGGACAATTGTAACAACAGACGCCAGCCTACTAGGTTGGGGCGCTGTCTGGAATTCTCTGAAGGCTCAGGGACAATGGAATCAGGAGGAGAGTCTCCTACCAATAAACATTCTGGAATTGAGAGCAGTTCTCAATGCCCTTCTGGCTTGGCCCCAGTTAACAACTCAGGGGTTCATCAGGTTTCAGTCGGACAACATCACGACTGTAGCTTACATCAACCATCAGGGAGGGACAAGAAGCTCCCTAGCAATGATGGAAGTATCAAAGATAATTCGCTGGGCAGAGTCTCACTCTTGCCACCTGTCAGCAATCCACATCCCGGGAGTGGAGAACTGGGAGGCGGATTTCTTAAGTCGTCAGACTTTTCATCTGGGGGAGTGGGAACTTCATCCGGAGGTCTTTGCCCAAATACTTCGACGTTGGGGCAAACCAGAGATAGATCTCATGGCGTCTCGACAGAACGCCAAGCTTCCTCGTTACGGGTCCAGATCCAGGGATCCGGGAGCGGTTCTGATAGATGCTTTGACAGCACCTTGGACCTTCGGGATGGCTTATGTGTTTCCACCCTTCCCGATGCTTCCTCGATTGATTGCCAGAATCAAACAGGAGAGAGCATCAGTGATTCTAATAGCGCCTGCATGGCCACGCAGGACTTGGTATGCAGATCTAGTGGACATGTCATCCTGTCCACCTTGGTCGCTACCTCTGAAACAGGACCTTCTGATCCAGGGTCCCTTCAAACATCAAAATCTAATTTCTCTGAAGCTGACTGCTTGGAAATTGAACGCTTGATTTTATCAAAACGTGGTTTTTCTGAGTCAGTTATTGATACCTTAATACAGGCTAGGAAGCCTGTTACCAGAAAGATTTACCATAAGATATGGCGCAAATACTTATATTGGTGCGAATCCAAGAGTTACTCATGGAGTAAGGTTAGGATTCCGAGGATATTGTCTTTTCTACAAGAAGGTTTAGAAAAGGGTTTATCCGCTAGTTCCTTAAAGGGACAGATTTCAGCTCTGTCCATTCTTTTACACAAACGTCTGTCAGAAGTTCCGGACGTTCAAGCTTTTTGTCAGGCTTTAGCTAGGATCAAGCCTGTGTTTAAAACTGTTGCTCCACCATGGAGTTTGAACTTAGTTCTTAATGTTTTACAGGGGGTTCCGTTTGAACCCCTTCATTCCATTGATATCAAGTTGTTATCTTGGAAAGTTCTGTTTTTAATGGCGATTTCCTCGGCTCGAAGAGTCTCTGAGTTATCTGCCTTACATTGTGATTCTCCTTATCTGATTTTTCATTCAGACAAGGTAGTTCTGCGTACTAAACCTGGGTTCCTACCTAAGGTGGTCACTAACAGGAATATCAATCAAGAGATTGTGGTTACATCTTTGTGTCCTAATCCTTCTTCGAAAAAGGAACGTCTGCTACACAATCTAGATGTAGTCCGTGCCCTGAAATTTTATCTACAGGCAACTAAGGATTTTCGACAAACGTCTTCCCTGTTTGTCGTTTATTCTGGTCAGAGGAGAGGTCAAAAAGCTTCGGCTACCTCTCTCTCCTTTTGGCTTCGTAGCATAATACGGTTAGCCTATGAGACAGCTGGACAGCAGCCTCCTGAAAGAATTACAGCACATTCTACTAGAGCTGTGGCTTCCACTTGGGCCTTTAAGAATGAGGCTTCTGTTGAACAGATTTGCAAGGCTGCAACTTGGTCTTCTCTTCATACTTTTTCCAAATTTTACAAATTTGACACTTTTGCTTCTTCGGAGGCTGTTTTTGGGAGAAAGGTTCTTCAGGCAGTGGTTCCTTCCGTATAAAGAGCCTGCCTGTCCCTCCCGTCATCCGTGTACTTTAGCTTTGGTATTGGTATCCCATAAGTAATGGATGATCCGTGGACTGGATACACTTAACAAGAGAAAACATAATTTATGCTTACCTGATAAATTTATTTCTCTTGTAGTGTATCCAGTCCACGGCCCGCCCTGTCACTTTAAGGCAGGTAATTTTTCCATTAAACTACAGTCACCACTGTACCCTATGGTTTTCCTTTCTCTGCATGTTTTCGGTCGAATGACTGGTAATGGCAGTTCGGGGAGGAGCTATATAGCAGCTCTGCTGGGTGAATCCTCTTGCACTTCCTGTTGGGGAGGAGTTAATATCCCATAAGTAATGGATGATCCGTGGACTGGATACACTACAAGAGAAATAAATTTATCAGGTAAGCATAAATTATGTTTTTTCTTAGCAGTTGATTCTCTACAGTAACTGCTTTGGAGTCATTATTTCCCTCAAAGGGTTAACCAGATGTTATTGTCCTTCTGGAAAGACAAGACTAGCTTCATATAATATTCCATCACTTAAATGAATATTGATTGATTTCCTTTTACGAGAAGGGCTCTTGTTTTATCCAGGTTGCTGTGTGTTACAGAATTTAAGCAATGTGAGGTCATGTTGTGTGGTTATTTGCTCACAAACATGTAATGTGTTACTTGATGATATATTATATTATCCAAGGTTGTATCACTAGATGACAGTGTGCCATTGATTAGTGTTAATTTCACCTTGTTGTGTGACTTTTTTATATATGTTAACTCACAGTCCCACCTGTGTTGTATGTCACCTTTTGTAAGAGTTGGGACCATCAGCTGAAAACTCACTCCCCCTTATCAGTCATATAAATTAACTTTTAATAATTACTCTGCTATAATTTAATACGTCATAGCACTGCACAATATGTTGGTGGTATATGTATATATAATGATAATAACAATAATTGTGTTTATAGAAAACAAAGAGCTTTATGTATCAGAATTGCTGAGTTATAATAGCAGGGAAGATATTTACTTGGTACTTTATACAGATGGAACATCTATATAGATGTATAAAATAGTGTAAGAATTGAGCGAACCGTGTTGAGGTTGGCGCCAAATTTTTTTGCCACAAAATCTTTGTACATACTAATTAATGTGAATTTGCAGAAATGATTATACAGCAGAAATGAGAAACTAAGAATTTGAGCTGAACTGATTTTAATATAATTTGTCTAAAATTAGATTCAAGCAATGGTTTAAAAATGGAGATTGTTGTACTCGACTTATTCATTATTATTATTATTACCTTCTTTGACCTGAACCTTTAAAATACTGGTAAAATATCTTTGGCAGACCACCCCGGAGCCAAGGCTCATAGGTTCCCAGGATTTGTGAAACACAGTTGTAGTCTCAGACTATAGTACAGTCATAAATTTATGGGACTCTGGGAGCTAAACTTGAACACTATGTAACTCTAGTCCAGCAACTCTAATTTACCAATACACTTCCCCTTATCATTCACATAATTGTCTTTTTAATAGTGTAATACGTCATAGCACTGCACAATATGTTGATGGTATATGTATTAATAATGATAATAACAATAATTGGGTTTAAATAAAAAAAAAGCGCTTTATGTATCAGAATTGCTGAGTTATAACAGCAGGGAGATATTTACTTGGTACTTTATACAGATAGATATTTCTTTGTGGAGTTCCAGAGCGGAAGGGACATACAGTATATACGTTATGTTGTTAAAGGCAACAGATCCTTGTATTAGTCAGGTTAGCAAAAGCAACAGCAGGATGACTCCAGTGTAGTACTCAAGAGAGTAAAGGGTATTTTGATGGATAAAAAACAAGCTTAAGGGAAATCTAGATAGACTCAGATGGAAGAAAACAGATTAAGCAGAAAGAGGTTAGTGTATAATAGTAATCCTATGTGCTGTGGCACAAGCAAAAGGCAAGCATAGACAAAAAATGAACCTAACTTCTGTAGGAATATAAATCAGCTTTGTTTTCTCTAAGGTGTGTGTGCACATACAGATTTTTTTTTAACCCTGTGCATAAGATTTTTGTTTAACTGCTTCAGTACAAATGATTATGTACTCCTCTAGGCAGGCCACAGATCTCATTTTCTGGTTGAAGAATGTGGCGGGGTTGTAGTTACCTCGACATTCTTAGTATCCCTGTTGTTGCTTTGCCAAGAGGCAGTACTTCACTGTTCATGGTGCAGGGGTAGCTTGTACCTTGGTCCCCACACCATTTGCAGCAACATAAAACCCATTGTTTGAAAGAGTAGGGACTGTCATTTCTCTTGTAAGGTGTATCCAGTCCACGGATCATCCAATACTTGTGGGATAATCTCATTCCCAACAGGAAGTTGCAAGAGGACACCCACAGCAGAGCTGTAATATAGCGCCTCCCCTAACTGTCATACCCAGTCATTCTCTTGCAACTCTCAACAAGCAAGGACGTTGTAGGAGAGAGTGGTTAAATATAGCTAGTTTATTTTCTTCAATCAAAAGTTTGTTATTTTTAAATAGTACCGGAGTTGTGATATTTTATCTCAGGCAGTAAATAGAAGAAGAATCTGCCTGAGGTTTCTATGATCTTAGCAGGTTGTAACTAAGATCCATTGCTGTTCTCACATATGTCTGAGGGGATTACACAGATGAGGTAACTTCAGCGAGAGAATGGCGTGCAGTTTATTCTGCTATCAGGTATGTGCAGTTATAATTTTTTCTAGAGATGGAAAACACTTGAAAATGCTGCTGATACCGGATTAATGTAAGTTAAGCCTGAATACAGTGATTTAATAACGACTGGTATCATGCTTACTCCCAGGGGTAATACCCTTATGATATTTCAATATAAAACGTTTGCTGGCATGTTTAATCGTTTTTATATATGATTTGGTGATAAAACTTTATTGGGGCCTAGTTTTTTCCACATGGCTGGCTTAAAGTTGTGACTGTTAAAAAACGTCTATTTCGTTTTTTTTATCCGTTTTTTTGAACTAAGGGGTTAATCATCCATTTGCAAGTGGGTGCAATGCTCTGTTAGCCTATTATACACACTGTAAAAATTTTGTTTGATTTACTGCATTTTTTCACTGTTTTTCAAATTCTGACAAAATTTGTTTCTCTTAAAGGCACAGTACCGTTTTTTATATTTGCTTGTTAACTTGATTTAAAGTGTTTTCCAAGCTTGCTAGTCTCATTGCTATTCTGTATAAACATGTCTGACATAGAAGAAACTCCTTGTTTATTATGTTTAAAAGCCATGGTGGAACCCCCTCTTAGAATGTGTACCAAATGTACTGATTTCATTTTATGCAATAAAGATCATTTTCTGTCTTTAAAAAATGTATCACCAGAGGAATCTGACGAGGGGGAAGTTATGCCGACTAACTTTCCCCACATGTCAGACCCTTTGACTCCCGCTTAAGGGACTCACGCTCAAATGGCGCCAAGTACATCTAGGGCGCCCATAGCGTTTACTTGGATAATACACTGTCAGCGGTATTAGCCAGACTACCTGAACTTAGAGGTAAGCAAGATAGCTCTGGGGTGAGATAAAATGCAGAGCATACTGACGCTTTAAGAACCATGTCTGATACTGCCTCACAATATGCTGAAGCTGAGGAAAGAGAGCTTCAGTCAGTGGGTGATGTTAATGACTCAGGAAAGATACCTGATTCTAATATTTCTACATTTAAATTTAAGCTTGAACACCTCCGCGTGTTGCTTAGGGAGGTTTTAGCTGCTCTGAATGACTGTGATACCATTGCAGTGCCAGAGAAATTGTGTAGACTGGATAAATACTTTGCAGTGCCGGTGTGTACTGATGTTTTTCCAAATACCTAAAAGGTTTACAGAAATTATTAATAAGGAATGGGATAGACCAGGTGTGCCGTTCTCTTCCCCTCCTATTTTTAGAAACATGTTTCCAATAGACGCCACCACACGGGACTTATGGCAGACAGTCCCTAAGGTGGAGGGAGCAGTTTCTACTCAAGTAAAGCGTACTACTATCCCTGTCGAGGACAGTTGTGCTTTTTTTTAGATCCAATGGATAAAAAATTAGAGGTTACCTTAAGAAAATATTTATTCAACAAGGTTTTATCCTACAGCCCCTTGCATGCATTGCCCCTGTCACTGCTGCTGCGGGTGACTGGTTTGAGTCTCTGGAAGAGGCTTTACAGGTAGCGACTCCATTGGATGACATACTTGCCAAACTTAGAGCACTTAAGCTAGCCAATTCTTTTATTCTGATGCCATTGTTCATTTAACTAAACTAACGGCTAAGAATTCTGGTTTTGCTATACAGGCGCGCAGAGCGCTATGGCTTAGATCATGGTCAGCTGACATGACTCCAAAATCTAAGCTACTTAACATTCCCTTCAAGGGGCAGACCCTATTCGGGCCTGGTTGAAGGAGATTATTACTGATATCACTGGAGGAAAAGGTCATGCTCTTCCTCAGGACAGGTCCAAATCTAGGGCCAAACAGTCTAATTTTCGTGCCTTTCAAAACTTCAAGGCAGGTGCGGCATCAACTTCCTCTAATAATAAACAAGAGGGAACTTGCTCAATCCAAGACGGTCTGGAGACCAAACCTGACCTGGAAAAAAGGTAAGCAGGTAAAAAAGCCTGCTGCTGCCTCTAAGACAGTATGAAGGAACGGCCCCCTATCCGGGAACGGATCTAGTAGGGGGCAGACTTTCACTCTTTGCCCAGGCGTGGGCAAGAGATGTTCGGGATCCCTGGGCGTTGGAAATTATATCCCAGGGATATCTTCTGGACTTCAAAGCTTCCCCCCCAAAAGGGAGATTTCACCTTTCACAATTATCTGCACACCAGATAAAGAGAGAGGCATTCTTACACTGTGTACGAGACCTCCTAGTTATGGGAGTGATCCATCCAGTTCCAAAGGAGGGACAGGGTTTTTACTCAAATCTGTTTGTGGTTCCAAAAAAAGAGGGAACCTTCAGACCAATTTTGGATCTAAAGATCTTAAACAAATTCCTCAAAGTTCCATTGTTCAAGATGGAAACTATTCGTACCATCCTACCACTGATCCAGGAGGGTCAATATTTGACTACAGTGGATCTAAAGGATGCTTATCTTCACATTCCGATACACAAAGATCATCATCGGTTTCTCAGGTTTACCTTTCAAGACAGGCATTACCAGTTGTAGCTCTTCCCTTCCCTGGGGATTAGCTACAGCCCCAAGAACCTTTACAAAGGTTCTAGGGTCGCTTATGGTGGTCCTAATGCCGCGCGGCATAGCAGTAGCCCCTTATTTAGATGACATCCTGATACAGGCGTCAAACTTCCAAATTGCCAAGTCTCATACGGACGTAGTACTGGCATTTCTGAGGTTGCATGGGTGAAAAGTGAACGAGGAAAAGAGTTCTCTATCCCCACTCACAAGAGTTTCCTTTCTAGGGACTCTGATAGATTCTGTAGAAATGAAAATTCACCTGACGGAGTCCAGGTTATCAAAGCTTCTAAATTCCTGCCGGGTTCTTCATTCCTTTCCGCGCCCTTCGGTGGTTCAGTGTATGGAAGTAATCGGCTTAATGGTAGCTGCAATGGACATAGTGCCGTTTGCACGCTTACATATGCATGCTCAGTGGAACGGGGATTACACAGATTTGTCCCCTCAACTGAATCTGGACCAAGAGACCAGGGATTCTCTTCTCTGGTGGCTATCTCGGGTCCATCTGTCCAAAGGTATGACCTTTCGCAGGCCAGATTGGACAATTGTTACGACAGATGCCAGCCTTCTAGGTTGGGGTGCAGTCTGGAACTCCCTGAAGGCTCAGGGATCGTGGACTCAGGAGGAGTCTCTCTTTCCATTAAATATTCTGGAACTAAGAGCGATATTCAATGCTCTTCAGGCTTGGCCTCAGTTAGCAACTCTGAGGTACATCAGATTTCAGTAGGACAACATCACGACTGTAGCTTACATCAACCATCAAGGGGGAATGAGAAGTTCCCTAGAGATGTTAGAAGTTTCAAAAATAATTCGCTGGGCAGAGATACACTCTTGCCACCTATCAGCTATCCATATCCCAGGTGTAGAGCACTGGGAGGCGGATTTTCTAAGTCGTCAGACTTTTCATCCGGGAGAGTGGCAATTCCATCTGGAGGTATTTGCACAACTGATTCATCGTTGGGGCAAACCAGAACTGGATCTCATGGCATCTCGCCAAAACGCCAAGCTTCCGTGCTACGGATCCAGGTCCAGGGATCCCAAGGCGACACTGATAGATGCTCTAGCAGCGCCCTGGTCTTTCAACCTGGCTTATGTGTTTCCACCGTTTCCTCTGCTCCCTCGACTGATTGCCAAGATCAAGCAGGAGAGAGCATCAGTGATTCTGATAGCACCTGCGTGGCCACGCAGGACCTGGTATGCAGATCTAGTGGACATGTCATCCTTTCCACCATGGTCTCTGCCTCTGAAACAGGACCTTCTACTTCAGGGTCCTTTCAACCATCCAAATCTAATTTCTCTGAGGCTGACTGCCTGGAGATTAAACGCTTGATTTTATCAAAGTGTGGCTTCTCCGAGTCAGTTATTGATACCTTAAGACAGGCACGAAAGCCTGTCACCAGGAAAATTTACCATAAGGAATGGCGTAGATATCTTTATTGGTGTGAATCCAAGTGTTACTCATGGAGTAAGGTCAGGATTGCTAGGATAATATCTTTTCTCCAAGAAGGTTTGGAAAAAGGATTGTCAGCTAGTTAAGCGTCTGGCAGATGTTCCAGACGTTCAGGCATTTTGTCAGGCTTTAGTTAGAATCAAGCCTGTGTTTAAACCTGTTGCTCCACCATGGAGCTTAAACTTGGTTCTTAAGGTTCTTCAAGGAGTTCCGTTTGAACCTCTTCATTCCATAGATATTAAGCTTTTATCTTGGAAAGATCTTTTTTTGGTAGCTATTTCCTCGGCTCGTAGAGTCTCTGAACTATCTGTCTTACAATGTGATTATCCTTATCTGATTTTTCATACGGATAAGGTAGTCCTGCGTACCAAACCTGGGTTCTTACCTAAGGTGGTATCTAACAAGAATATCAATCAAGAGATTGTTGTTCCATCCTTGTGTTACACAATCTGGACGTGGTCTGTGCTTTAAAGTTTTACTTACAAGCTACTAAAGATTTTCGTCAAACATCTGCTTTGTTTGTTGTCTACTCTGGACAGAGGAGAGGTCAAAAGGCTTCGGCAACCTCTTTTTCTTTTTGACTAAGAAGCGTAATCCGCTTAGCCTATGAGACGGCTGGACAGCAGCCTCCTGAAAGGATTACAGCTCATTCCACTAGAGCTGTGGCTTCCACTTGGGCCTTTAAAAATGAGGCTTCTTTTGATCAGATTTGCAAGGCGACGACTTGGTCTTCGCTTCATATTTTTTCAAAATTTTACAAATTTGATACTTTTACTTCTTCGGAGGCTATATTTGTGAGAGAGGTTTTACGGGCAGTGGTTCCTTCCATTTAAGTTCCTGCCTTGTCCCTCCCTTCATCCGTGTACTTTAGCTTTGGTATTGGTATCCCACAAGTAATGGATGATCCGTGGACTGGATACACCTTACAAGAGAAAACACAATTTATGCTTACCTGATAAATTTATTTCTCTTGTGGTGTATCCAGTCCACGGCCCGCCCTGTCATTTTAAGGCAGGTAATTTTTAAATTTAAACTACAGTAACCACTGCACCCTATGGTTCCTCCTTTCTCGGCTTGTTTTCGTTAGAATGACTGGCTATGACAGTTAGGGGAGGAGCTATATTACAGCTCTGCTGTGGGTGTCTTCTTGCAACTTCCTGTTGGGAATGAGAATATTCCACAAGTAATGGATGATCCATGGACTGGATACACCACAAGAGAAATAAATTTATCAGGTAAGCATAAATTGTGTTTTTATAGGAAGCTTTGCGCCTAACTCCTAAGATGGAGGTTACGGCTACCAGGATGATTTTGTTTTTATTGAATTAAGGGAGCAGAAGTGGAGCCCATATCTCCTCATATTTGACCTAGAGGGATGAAGGATCCCTTCTTTAAAAGAGAAGAATGAGGGTTTACTTGTCTCACTAAAAGGTGAATTATCATCATGAGATAAATAATAACATATCCAAGTTAACATTAGGGATATTTTTCATGGGAATGGACAGGTACTGCTTTTATTTCCTTATCTCCTTCACTGATTTACTTACAGGGAAATGAGACCCTTCATTAAAAGATGTGATTTCTTTATTTTGAAAAAGGAGGGGTCACAAACCCCTCTATGTTGTAGGTGATCATTATGGTGATGGTTTGATTCCTATCTAAAATGAATAAGGGCATCTGAGTTGACTCTTTCAAATTTGCATAATGGAAGTGTTGTAATCTCTCCCCTTTTCTCCTGTAAAAAGAGAGATATAAGGTGATTGTTTGAAATTGATAGTCCTGTGTCCATTCTGCTCCCAACATTGATTTTTTTTTAGGGGAGAGGTCTGGTGAGTCTACAAAAACCTTGATCATTGTCTCACAGTGGAAATATGTTCTAAGATCCTTCATTTTAAAACAGTCAAATAAAAGGTTTTGTGTCTTTATAGCTTTCAGATAATTGCCATACTAATAATGATTGCCTGTCATCAAATGATATTCATGTTTGTTGCATTGTAGATGTCAGGGCTCCTAGTTCCTTAAAGGGACCGTATGCTGTGTTTCCAATTACTTTTCTTTCCTAAGATATAGAGAGTCCACAACGTCATCAGTTACTAGTGGGAATATCACTCCTTGCCAGCAGGTGGAGGCAAAGAGCACCACAGCATAGTTGTTAAGTGTCACTCCCCTACCCATAATCCCCAGTCATTCTCTTTGCCTCTGTTAATGGAGGAGGTGAAGTTTTAGTTTCTAAAGAAATTTGTATTTCTTTCGCTACAAGCAAGATTTTGGGTATAGCTGTAGTCCATGTCTATCTCTTCTGTAGAATAGTGGTGTCTTTAAAGCAGTTAGGAAATTGTAAGGTGGGCCTTACTGCGTTTCCCTAACATGTTGCTGCCCTAGTACAGAAAGCCAGAGTAGGTTTACTCTGTTCTTTCTTTTTTCCACAAGCCTCTGTAAGGAGTTGGCGTCCTTTCATGCCTTGTGAGCTGTCATCCTACCGGACAGCTAGAAGTGCAGGTAAGTGCCTTTGTCTTCTGGGGCTGGGAGGCTGGCACTGAAGGGGTTAAGAAAACTCTCCACTTTATTTGAGGACAAAAAAATCATTGATAGAGGATTATTTATTGGCAGAGGCAGGCACTTAATTTGTATGTGGAGTATGGAAACTTTAGGGGTTAATCTCCTTTATAGGCTGGAAGGAGTTAACCCTCTATTGGTGGCCCAGGTTTTATTTTATTAGCTCTGGGCTATTAAAGTAAATGCTCTTTGGCACTTTATTTGTAAAAGATCTGCAGCACTCCTTAATTTTATGTTTTAAGACATGAGAGGAATCAGTCCGGCTTTCCTCTGTTGCGCAGCTTCTATTTTTTGCCGGTCACCTGACCTTCTGCTTTCACGCTCTGTATAAGCTGAGCGGTGGCATCGGCTGGATGCGAAGCAAGACCGTCTGTCGATCAATTACTGCTGGGTTCCTTGTGTTCTTGATGACAGGTAGAAAACAGTACACTTAAAATAATTTGCTTATTTATCTGTAGTAGGCTACTCTTGAAGTAGCTGGGGCTTAGTCTTTTTAAGCTGTGAGGGCACGGTTTGTCTATTTAGTGCAAGACTATCCCGTGCTGCTGTTATTTAAAGTGAGAGTAACAAAATAAAGTTTTTGATTTTTTTTGCTAATAAAGCCTTCTTTAGTCCTGGCTCAAGGTTCTGTTTCTATGGACATGTGTCCGTTGTGTTCAAAGTGTTGTTCTTGTCTGCAATGTAGAGTATACAGTGGACTTTAAAACACAAAGATAAGCTTTTGGCTTCTGAGCCAAATGTCTCCCAGGAAGATGCTGTTCAGGCAATGCCACAGCCTTCTCCTCAAACGTCCCAAGCCTTAGTGGTGTCACATACAGTGGCCTGCGGTTCCTCTTAGTCTCCTGGAGGAGCTTATTTGCCTGCAGAAATTGCTGCCCAGATGTCTTCGGTGTTATCTGCGGCTTTATCTGCCATTCCTATGCTAAAGGGAAAACACAAGAGGAAAATTAAGTATTCAGATGGTAGGTTTCTGTTCCAAACTCTGCTACTCAGGTTGCCCTCTCTCATAAGTCTGATGAGGAGGATATGTCGGTAGCTTCTGAGGGTGAAATCTCAGATTCGAACAGTATAATTCCTTCATCTGATGCTGAAGTAGTAACCTTCAGATTTAAGCTTGAACACCTTTGTGTATTGTTAAAGGAGGTTTTGGCTATTTTGGACGACTCTGATATTCCTGTCATTGTCAACCCTAAGAAATCTAGTAAACTTAATAAATACTATGATGTTCCTTCCTCTGTGGAAGTGTTTCCTATTCTGGACCGTGCGACGGAGATTCTTGTGCAGGAATGGGATCCAATGGTCTTCAATGGCAACCAGCAGTCTGTATTGCCACTGTGTCTAGTGCAACATCTTATTGGTTCAATGCCTTGTCTGATTCTCTTCATGTGGAGACTCCTTTGGAGGAGATCCATGACAGGATTAAGGCTTTCAAGCAAGCCAACTCCTTTATTTCTGATGCTACCATGCAAGTTATCAGTCTCGGAGCCAAGATATCTGGCTTAGCTGTGCTAGCCCGCAGGACGTTGTGGCTGAAATCATGGTCAGCGGACGCTACTCCTAAGTCCAAGCTTCTGGTGCTTCCTTACAAGGGTAAGACCTTGTTTGGACCCGGTCTGGCAGAAATAATATTTTGACATTACTGGTGGAAAAGGGTCTTTTCTACCACAAGGCAAGAAGAATAGACTTAAAGGACGTCAAAGTAATTTCCATTCCTTTGGTAACTTCAAAGGAAAGTCTTCCTCTCCCTCTTCCAAGCAAGAACAGTGCAAGTCTTTTTTTCTTTTTAATAATTTTTTATTGAGGTTTACACAATAATAGAGGAAAAAAGATGATCAAGGTCAAAATACAAAAAGAATCACATCGCTTAGACATTGCAAAGGTTTATACAATATTAAGTTCAAAATGAAAACAGCAATGTCCAATTTAAATATATAAATATTTATGACCTATGTTTTATGAGATTGAAACATATAACGAAGTTTTTCCCTAAATAATCTAGCTTGACCTAAACTTAAAAAAATGGATATATTTACCCATGATACCCTTCTAAATCGGATAATAAAAGAAGAAAAAAGAAGAGAAGAGAGAAAAGAAAAAAAAAAAGAAAAGGGGGAGTGAAGGGAAAAGAGACGAACAAGAGCAAAAGGGTCTGTTCTCATTATATTATACTATTGCTCTTTTATCATCTAGGAAGAAGGATACTAACTTTTAGGAAATACTGTAGAGAGCTAAGTGACTAAGTCAATATTGTATTTTCAATAGGGGCAATAAATGTTTTTGAGTGTCAATTTCATGTGCCTCCACGAATGATGCCCATTTCTTATAATATCTCTAAATACCTTTTTCTGTAGAAGTATAGGCATCTAATTGTTCTATTATAGCCTGTGTCTGGAGGAGATATATTAAATTATTAATAGATGGTTCTTGTTTATTTTTCCAAATTTTAAGTATAAGGTATCTACCGCCCAAAATAGTTAATGAAGTAAGTATTTACCCGTGGATTTGGCCTATCATGTAAGAAAAATATATGTATTTTATCAAGCTTGATATTTATTTTTAAAATCTTACAAAGCCAAAATTGAACTCGGGACCAGAACTTATGAATTTTAGGGCAACTCCAAAACATATGGACCAGGTTGGTTTCCGAAAAGTGACATCTAGGACAGTAGCTTTGGGTATTAGGGTACCAGCGATTGAGTTTAGCTGGTGTAATATAAACCTGATTGATAAGTTTTACATGTGATTCCTGCCATGCTGCAGAAAGTGTAGCTTTGTCAACTTTTTGTATACTGTATTTCACCAAGTCCTCACCAGCTATATCTAGCATTTGTTGCCAACTTCTATCCAAGTTCTGTGCATAAGCTTCACCTAAGTTAGAGAGTATCAACTTATACCAAAAATTAATAGAATGAATACCATTTTTGAATAGTGATAATCCCATTTGTAACCCCGGATGTATCCAACTGAAATTAAAATTCTTGGTGGATAAAACCAATGACGGATTTGCAGATAGGCAAAGAAGTCTATATTGGGGAGATCATATCTGTTTTTTAGGTTTTCAAAGGTACATATTCGAGAGGTACCCGATTCATTAAGTTGAGATACATGTGTAAGTCCCAAACTACTCCATCTATTAAATAGTTTACTATTAACGTCAGGTAGAAATCGAGGGTTACCCATTATGAGTAAAAGATTTGACATTTGGGGATCCATATTTAATAATGATCTTAGGCGTTGCCATGCGATAATAGTATAATATATAGTGTGTATCCTTTTGATTCTAACCGGTATATGTTGAATAGGACAGTGTAATAAAGCAGTTAAAGAAAATGGAGAGACCATCTTTTTTTCCACCTCTAAGTAAGCAATATAGTTACCATCCGTGAGCCAATCCATTGCGATTTTCACTAGACATACGTTGTTATATATAGATAAAGAGGGGAAGGATAGCCCCCCAAACTGTCTTAGATGTGTTAGTTTTTCCAAGGCCATTCGACTTTTACCCGTACCCCACAGAAATCTTCTACAAATTTTATTCAGATAGTTAATATCTTTTTTATTTAGTGGAATGGGTACGTTTTGGATTAGGTATAAGCATTTTGGCAAAATAATCATTTTGATTAAATTGATTTTAGCTGTAAGCGAAAGTGGAATATGGGACCAATTAGTTACGTTTTGTTTAATTTTCTCAAATAAAATACTGAAGTTCCTCGAATACCAATATTTCGGGCAGTTGACTATATTGATCCCTAAGTATGTAAGCTGGTCTTTTACAATTTTAAAATGTACAAAAGATTTATCAAGTGGGGGATTATTGAGCCATAATATTTATGATTTGGTAGCATTCACTTGATAGCCAGAGAACAAACCAAACTCCTGAATACATTTTAAGATATATGGAATCTCTATTTGTGTATTATTAAGAAATAATAAGAGATCATCTGCATAAAGTAGGAGTTTAAGCTTCTTATCCCCAAGGGAGATACATTGAAGTTTCATTCTGAATAATATTGCAAGGGGCTCGATAGCTAGGTTGAAAAGTAAAGGAGAGATTGGGCACCCCTGCCGTGTACCTTTTGCCATAGAAAAATTATTAGTTAAGGAACCGTTTACCAGTATTGTACAGGAAGCTTCTGAATATATTAATTTAATACAGTTTGAGAATGAACCTTTAAATCCAAATTGACTCATTTCATGGAAAAGATGGTCCCACGCAATTGATTCAAATGCCTTCTGGGCATCAATTGATAAAATAGCTTGATCGTGTAAGATTTTAGATTTTTTTTGTTTATCGAGATTCCAATAGTCATCCAAAAGTAGAAAGATTTTCAGAATATTAGCAGATGGATTTCTATGTGCCATAAAGCCGACCTGGTCCGCATGTATTAAAGAGTCTATGGGCCCATTCAGTCTATGTGCCATAATACCCATGAGCAATTTGTAGACGCTATTCAACAGTGAAATTGGACGATAACAAAGTTGGGTCCTTACCTTTCTTCTGAATAAGTGTAATCGTGGCAGCTGAGAAATATGGGGATGGTTTTATTCCATTTACAAAATAGTCATTAAATAATTTTAATAGAGTAGGTGTAATTTCTTATTTTAGTGATTTATAGAATTCACCTGGTAAGAGATCAGGGCCAGCAGCTTTATTCATTTTCAATTTATCGATTGCATGTTGTATTTCAGTTTCCGTTATAGGTGAATTCAGTACTTCTAAATGCTCAGGAGACAAGACAGGAACTATTATCTTCTGCCAAAATTTAGATTTATTAGAGGAATTTATCTCTGTTGGGGAATACAGTTCTTTAAAAAAGTTTTAAAACACCTGGCTAAGATCAGATTTATTAAATTTGACATAATCCTTTTTAATAACTTTAATATAATTCCGTTTCTCTTGGTTCTTGACACATCTAAATAAGTATTTACCAATTTTGTCCCCGTATCTATAACATTTCGCTCTGGTTCTGAGTTCATTAATTGCGTTTTTCTGGGCGCTAACAATCTCCCATTCTTTTTTTGCCTTAATATAAAAGTCCCAATTTATTTGGACCGGGCAGCTCAGGTAGGTATTATATGTATTTTTAACATAATTGGAAAGTTCTACTTCTCTGCGATGATACTTTTGTTTGAGTTTTTGTCGATATACCTTAATCTCACCCCTGAGAACTGCCTTAGCAGCTTCCCAGAGAGTCTCGCTTTTGGAGATATACAGCTGATTCCGTTTTACATATTCCTGCCATTTTATAGACAACCAATTTTTAAATTTCAGGGTATTAACTAAAAAAGAGGGAAAAATATAGGATTTGACAGGATCTAGTTTTAGCTTTTCCCAATGTAACTCCAAAGATAAATTTGCGTGATCAGATATGGTAAATTCCCCAATCTGAGCTATAGGATTCAGACCAAAAAATCTATCTGCTACTAAGAAAAAATTAATTCGGAAAAAAGATTGAAATTGTTTTGCACATTGGGATTATGTACCCTCCAAATATCTTTAATTTTTAGTGCACTACAAAAATTCTTCAACGGTTTTTTCATGTTTTTAATTGATCTATTGGTCCTGTGTTTATCTAGAGACTGAAATCTATCAATATTAAGAAGTCCAAGTCTTCTTGGAAACACAATCAGTCTTGGAACAAGGGGAAGTAATAAAAAAGAAACCCATAGCTGAGTCTAAATCAGCATGAAGGGTTTGCCCCCGGTCCGGGATTGGATCAAGTGGGGTTCAGACTTTCTCTGTTTTCTCAAGCATGGATACGAGATGTCCCATATACTTGGGCTGTGGACATAGTGTCTCAGGGTTACAAAATAGAATTAAAAACTTTTTCTCCCAGGGGCAGGTTCCACCTCTCAGGATTATCTGCAGTCCAGATAAAAAGAGGCATTCTTGTATTGCGTTAGGGATCTTTCTTCCCTGGGAGTGATCGTTCCAGTTCCTGTAAGGGAACAGGGTCTAGGATTATATTCAAATTTGTTTGTGGTTCCCAAATAAGAGGGAACTTTTTTACTTTTTCTAGACCTAAAGTGTCTCAACAACTTTCTCAGAGTACCATCCTTCAAAATGGAAACCATTCGTTCCATTCTTCCTTTGGTCAAGAGGGTCAGTTCATGACAACCATAGAACTGAAGGATGCATATCTTTGTTTCCTTCCATAGGGATCATCACAAGTTCCTGAGATTCGCCTTTCTAGACAAACACTTTCAATTTGTGGCTCTTCCGTTTGACCTTGCCACAGCAACCAGAATATTCTCAAAGGTTCTGGGGGCTTTCTTGGCAGTGATCAGGTCTCAGGGTATTGCAGTGGCGCCCTACCTGGATTACATATTGGTTCAGGCGCCATCTTTTCAACAAGCAAACTTGCATACAGAGATCTTGTTGTCTTTTCTACTTTCCCATGGATGGAAAGTGAATCTGGAAAAGAATTCCCTTGTTCCAGCTACAAGGGTGGTTTTCTTAGGGACCATTGTAGATTCCCTATATATGAAGATTTTTCTGACAGAGATCAGAAAATCCAAAATTCTTTCCTCTTGCCTCTCTCTGCAGTCAACTGTTCGGCCATCAGTGGCTCAATATATGGAGGTAATTGGTCTGATGGTCCAGTTATGCATGCTCAGACAATGGAATGGGGACCATTCGGATCTGTCTCAGAGGATAGATCTAGATCAGTTGACAAGAGACTCTCTCTCGTGGTGGCTTTCTCAGGAGCATCTGTCCCGGGGCATATGCTTCTGGAGACATTCCTGGGTAATTGTAACCACGGTCGCCATCCTGCTGGGCTGGGGAGGAGTCTGGGACTTGTTAAAGGTGCATGGCCTATGGACTTGGGAAGAGTCTGCTCTCCCCATAAATATCTTGGAGTTGACAGTGATTTACAATGCTCTGATGGCTTGGCCTCAGTTGTCCTTTGCCCGGTTTTTCAGGTTCCAGTCGTTGCTGTCTTTCTGCTATCTACATTCCAGGTGTGGACAACTGGGAAGCGGACTTCCTCAGCAGACAGACATCTCATCCCAGGGAGTGGGCACTCCATCCGGAGGTTTTCTCAACGTTAACCCTCAATTGGGGGATGCCGGAGTTGGATTTGATGGCATCTTTGCTTCCAAGGTATGGTTCAAGGTCGAGAGATCCGCAGACCACCCTGATAGATGCTCTGGCGGTGCCTTGAGATTTCATATCTGTTTCCTCCGGTTGCTCTCCTTCCACGAGTCATTGCTCGTATCAAACATGAGAAAGCATTGGTAATTCTAATAGCTCCTGCGTTGCCTCGAAGGATCTGGAATACATGTCATCTCTTCCACCTTGGAGGCTGCATCTGAGGAAGGACCTTCTAACTCAGGGTCCATTCCTTCATCCAAATCTCGCTTCTCTGAAGCGGACTGCTTGGTTGGAGATTGAACGCTTAGTTCTGCCTAAGCGTGGATTTTCTGAGTCGATCATTGAGATCATGGTTCATGTTTGCAAGCCTGTTTCTAGAAAGATTTACCATAAGGTATGGCGTAAATACCTTTATTGGTGCGAATCCAAAGGCTACTCTTGGACTAGGGTCAGAATTCCTAGGATTTTGTCTTTTCTCCAGGAAGGTCTGGAGAAAGCTTTGTCAGCCAGTTCTATGAAAGGTCAGATTTCTGCACTATCCTTTACATAAGCGTCTGGCAGATGTGCTAGATGTTCAATCTTTTTGTCAGGCCCTGGTCAGAATCAGGATCAGGCCTGTGTTAAAGTCTGTTGCTCCTCCTTGGAGCCTTAACCTTTTTTCTTAAAGGACCAGTCAACACAGTAGATTTGCATAATCAACAAATGCAAGATAACAAGACAATGCAATAGCACTTAGTCTGAACTTCAAATGAGTAGTAGATTTTTTTTCTGACAATTTTAAAAGTTATGTCTTTTTTCCACTCCCCCTGTACCATGTGACAGCCATCAGCTAATCACAAATGCATACACGTACCATGTGACAGCCATCAGCCATTCACAAATGCATACACACTTATTCTTGCACATGCTCAGTAGGAGCTGGTGACTCAAAAAGTTTAAATATAAATAGACTGTGCACATTTAGTTAATGGAAGTAAATTGGAAAGTTGTTTAAAATAGCATGCTCTATCTGAATAATGAAAGTTTTATTTTTATTGAATGCCCCTTTAAGGTTTTGCAGCAGGCTCCATTTGAGTCTTTGCATTCCATAGATATTAAGTTGTTATCTTGGAAGGTTTTGTTTTTTTACTGCTATTTCTTCTGCTCAGAGAGTTTCGTAACTCTCGGCTTTGCAGTGTGACTCGCCTTTTCTTGTTTTTCATGCTGATAAGGCGGTTCTTCGTTCTAAGTTGGGTTTTCTTCCTAAAGTGGTTTCAGATAGAAATTTTAATCAAGAAATTGTTGTTCCTTCGTTATGTCCTAATCCTTCTTCTCATAAGTACGTTTGTTGCACAACTTGGATGTTGTGCGTGCTCTGAAATTCCACCTACAGACGACTAAGGATTTTCGCCAGTCCTCTGCCTGTTTGTTTCTTTCTTTCTTTCTGGTTGAGAAGTATAATTTGTTTTGCTTATGAGACTGCTGGACAGCAGCCTCCTGAGAGAATTACAGCTCATTCCACTAGGGCTGTCTCCTCTTCTTGGGCTTTCACAAATGAAGCTTCTGTGGAACAGATTTGCAAGACTGCCACTTGGTCCTCTCTGCTTACTTTTTCAAAATTGTTCATGTTTATTACTTTTGCCTCGGCTGAGGCCTCTTTTTGGAGAAAAGTTCATCAAGCGGTGGTACCTTCTGTTTAGGTCTGCCTGTCTTATCCCTCCCTAATCATCTGTGTCCTCTAGCTTGGGTATTGGTTCCCACTAGTAATTGATGACGTTGTGGACTCTCCATATCTTAGGAAATAAAACAAAATTTATGCTTACCTGATAAATGTATTAATTTCTGGATATGGAGAGTCCACGACCCCACCCTTATATAAAGACAGTTATTTTTTAACTAAACCTCAGGCACCTCTACACCTTTTTGTTATTCCTTTTTTCCATTTTACTTTCGATCGAATGGCTGGGGATTATGGGTAGGGGCAGGACACTTAACAGCTTTGTTGTGGTGCTCTTTGCCGCCTCCTGCTGGCCAGGAGTGATATTCCCACTAGTAATTGATGACATTGTGGTCTCTCCATATCCGGAAAGAAAGAAATTTATCAGGTAAGCATACATTTTGTTTTTTTACCAGCTGTATGTATGAGATTTGCTTTTTTAAGGCTTATTTTTGTATATGAATGATCTGATATTGTGTTTTGAAGCCACAACCTAATAAAATGAGTTGAGCTTGTAGGTATAATTAGATCTCATTACTGTATCACATTGTGTACATATACCTGCTTCCTTATCTTATATCTGTCCATAAACCAATCACCAATACTTGGAGAGAACAATGCAAAATTTACATTTTATTACCTTATCTCTTCTATAACCCACTGGGAGTGTAATTTCTTCTACTGGCTGTGTTAACACAGCATGGCCTCGAGGCCAAAAACTTTCAGGATGGGTGGGGATATCACAGACTAGATAAACTATTTCAAATGCCAATACAAGGGTAATGGAAATACTTAGACATGTACATACATATACATGTCTAAATATGTATATATAATAGAACATACTCTGCTATGTTAAGAACATTGGAATGTGAAATATTCATATTTCATGTCGGTTAGTGTACTTGGTTTAATGCAATCGGGTTTGTGCTACTTGTTGGGTGTTAGTTCTCCCCCCAAACACACTTTTTGTGCTCCATTGAAGTATATGGTGGAATACGTTAACGCTATCACGATATTCTAAGTTCTGCTTTTTGCGCTCGTCGGGTTAGCTCTTGTGTGTAAACTTTTTACTTTCAACTTGTATTAATATGTACGTTATTCAACGGGTGCAAAAAGCTTACTTCTAGTGAAATTAATGCGTGAGTGGGAGTGATAAATAGTGCTCCACTCATAATCTAGCCCACTAGTCTTACTTCGCGACATCCTCAGGGATGTACCTTTTGAATGTTTATTTTTAGCAATTATGATTGCAATGCTTAAGTGCTGATATATTAGGTGCATATAAAATTAATGGACCATTAAATACAGTAGAATTTTATAATCCACAAACAAAAAATAAAAAGACAATGCAATAGCACTTACTATCAGTAGATTATTTTCTAAGAAATTTCAAATATTGTTTCTATTTCTCTGCCCACTGTATCATGTGAAAGCCACCTGACAGTTGCAAACTAATATACGTATACACTGTGAACTCTTGCACATGCTTTAGTAGGAGCCGGTGACTCAGAAAGTGTGCATGTAAAAAGACTGAGCACAGATTCATAATGAGTACATTGGAAAGTTGTTTCAAACTGTGTGCTCTATCTGAATCATGAAAGTTTAATTTTGACTTTAGTGTCCCTTTAAGATTATTTTTATGTCTGTTAAAGGGACATAAAACATATTGGGATAGAGACAAAATATAATATGTACATTAATTATTTTACCTGCAAATTTATATTGCAGTGTCTCACCATTAACCCTTTCTTTTACGTTTCTGAATTGTACAGCTCTAACTCCCCCCACACATTTCCTTATATGGCTGCATCTATAGCTACTTTTGAATTGGTAGAATGCAGAAGTATACACTCATCTGCTGGAGCAAGCCTAGAAGCAAATTAGCTGCTCTGAACTCAGTTGAAATACAATGCCTGTGTTTCTGATGCTAAACACTGATAGGGGGGGGGGTCAGACTACTCCAGACAGCATGGCTATGTAAGTAATTTTGCTTATTTTTGAAAATTATTTTAAAATACTTGCCAGAAATTTGTAAGCAATATTTTTTTATGCAATCTATTTTTTACTTAATTAGCTCTTTTAGGATGTGCTCAAATCCCAACATGTTTTATGGCACTTTAAGCATTCTGCAGTGGCAGACCCTGCTACATTCTATACGTCATTGCTCTGGTCAGTACAGGTGCTTTTTTACAGCTGAATCCTACTGGCTGGAGCAATGGATCCAATGTATTCTGGAAACACTCTAAAATAGCCAATAAATACATAGGATTTGATAGTATATAACTAAAAGGCCCATCAAGTCTACCTGTATCACAGGTTTACAGTGTAAATATATTTTTTTATTAAGATAGCCTTATGTGTGTAGCAGATTTATATGCTTATAAATATTTTATTTTTTATATAAGATATGCTGAAGTATTGTTCATATATACTATTAATACATTAAATAAATTTACTTTGCCATTAGGAATGGTTTATATTTGGGGGGGTTTTAAACAAATTTTCCTGCCCACTTAATATAGCATTATTTTTTTTACACAGTTTTATTTTTTAGTAGATAAAATGTCAACTATTTTGAAAATAAGGACATTAAAAATGGGCAATTGTCTCTAAATAAACAAGTAAACAACAGTGAACTGAAAAACAATAAATCCTCCAGTGATTTCTCCTTTTAGTGTCACTGTAAGATATGAAGCCTTTTGGGTTTTGAAAGTTCCTTACTATATCTATAAATACAGTTTCAACTGGTCCCAACTTAATAACACTTTTTTTTCATAGGAAAATCTGGAGGCCTTGGTCAAGAAAACAACACAATTGACTCCGGGGAACTTGATGTTGGCCGGAGAGCATTGCAGGAGATCCCTCCTGGCGTGTTTTGGAGATCACAGCTTTACATCGATCAGCCACAGTTCCTAAAATTTAACATCACTCTTCAAAAAGATGCATTAATTGGCGTTTATGGAAGGAAGGGATTGCCACCATCTCACACGCAGGTAACACTTCTCATTAATTCTCCTCTACTTTTTGTTCTGAAGCATCTATATATATATATATATATATATATATATATATATATATATATATATATATATATATATATATATATATATATATATATATATATATATGTTTTAAAATATTGAAAAAACAAGTGTAATATTCTAGCGTCTATAAAGCAATGGGTACCACCATGTTGTAACCTAATTTTCCTTCTCTGTTGAGGCCAATTAGGGGCAGTTTTAATTAGGTCACTAGATTGTGCAACCAATGACTGTGTGTAGTAAACCAGCATTAAGTCTGGAGTCTGCATTTTTAGCAGGCATTAGAAAGCCCATCATTTTCAGAATTAAATTACAGGAAAGAGGACAAAATCAAAACTATACTACATATTATTAACATTTTTTTATAATCAAAGATTTTTATTACGGTATTTAGCATAACATTATAATTACTGCAGTGACAAATCAATTTCTCAGATATGTAACAGCTTATTCATGAAAAATAAGAACAAAAGACAATACTAGAATACAATAACAACCTAGTAGTTGACATTTCTTAATAACATTGATGAGATTCGAACTAGAAGTTTTGACCCGACTACTCAAGCTTATTGCAGAATACTCAATATATCTGAAGGGTTATGATACCTTACATTTTTAAGTTTATAAAATTAAACATTAAACATACCTCCCTAAAGGATAAGGTCGTCTGATAGAGTGATATCTAACCTTGTTTTATAAAAATTAAAGAGGAGTTTTTAATTATGAATGAGAGGAATGATAATACTTTTTGACTTATAGTAAATAATTTACTAATGGGGGTTACATGCTCAATATTTAAAAGGAGTGGGATGTTATAGCAGCTGGTTTTAAAGTAAAAAAGAAGATTAACCAATATCCTGTATAAACTAGCCTATACATACATTACTACCTATTCTCACATTGACATATATTCTCTCATGAAATAGCTAAACACTTAAAATGGTAGTACATAAAAATTATGACCATGAACCTGGGGTGTAGGGAGTCATGAATTTGCATGTGTACCCAAATCTCCCGCTCCCTTTAAACCTAATAGACCCACTAATAAAAAAAATCATTACTAGGGAGCTGATTAAAGGACAAATAAAAGAATTACCATTTATGACAAGTACTATAGAGTTATGAGTAAGCAAAAACCCTAAAAAATAATCAAATAACCAGATGTTTCCTAGGAAATAAAGAGAGCCATTTATGTACATTGAGTAAACCTAGGATGAGAGCTAGAGTAATTAGCTAAATTTAAAATTGGCTATGTAAACACTAACCAGGTAGGCTTACATCTATAAGATTAAATGAGAAGAACAGGCATCAAGATAATCAGGATCTGCTTGCAGTATAATACAAAATGGAACATATGAAAAATGTAAGTATGTAACCTATATACCTTCCTATAAACGGAGCTGCACATCATACCCATTATGTAAGGCTAAAAATACTCAACACATAAGGATACATATCAGACAAAAGTCATCATTGGGATATATGAGCACAGTGTACAGTATTATGTAGTCCTTTTCGATAGGGGCTCATGGAGAAGCAAGAACGATGTTACCCTATCCCCCTACGAGTGGCCACAGGTGCAGAGCTGCAACATTTAAAGCAGTGGTTGGAGTGACAATGGAGATAGTGCCATCTGGTGAGAATACTCTTCTGTAGCAAGTCCACCTGGAACAAGGAGCGGAGGAGGGTATGCAGATTTGATGTCGCCTTCCAAGGAGCTCCAGTACTCACTAAAGAGATTTCACAGGTCCAGGATTGCTCCGGAGCATAGCGTTAGTCTATTCTGCAGTGTGGGCGGCCGGCCGGCCGCATCCGCCCGATCCGGAAGTGATCTCACCTCCGCTGCACTCGCAAACCTAGGCATAATAGCTGGGGGTATAGGTGTTTCAATACACCTGTAGTTGTGATCAGTTCCTTGTAACCCCATATGCGCTGACTCCAGATGCGGCGTACAATTTTGGGCAAGCTCATTCTCACATGGGGATTGAGAAGTGCTGTGTATTTCATCTTGTGCCTCCAGGATGCAAGCCTCCTCTGCTCTCAAGCACTCGATGAGGGAGGTCAAGTGACACTCCATTTTGTGGGCTATCAGTTCTAGAAGCGCTATGACGCCAGGTGCCATTATGAAAAAGGTTAATTTCTTGCATTTCCCACTGGTTAGTTGCAAGGAGGTATGGCTAGTATGATTAGTCTTGTCAATAATGGCTGATGAATACTGCCTTACCCGGCATGAATCCAGCCCGGGGGGGGGGGGGGGGAATAAAAAAGGTGACGTAGGCCGTGACCGGAGGATATAATGATTTCAGCTCTTCCAATGTCCCGATCTCATCCATACACATATCAAATGATTCCTAATCTTCTTATTGTGAGACAGTAAGAGATACAGGCTTAGATGCAGTATTAGTATGTAGATATATGACAGCTATATCAAGCTATGATCAGAGCTACTACAATTCCTGTCTGAACATGACCTCGGCTTAGACACGCCCCCCATTTATTAACATTTTATAGTATAATCTCAGTGTGTAATGTCCCTTTTAAGTTAAAGATGTTTCATTTGAAACTAGCTGGGAATGCATATGTGTGTACCACTCTACAGACAGATATTTCACTGGCTGATAATGACAAACCCCACAACTCTGTTGGTGGACAATGGCACACTTTTAGAAGCATGAAAAGAAAATGTAGGTTTGTTCATAAACGTCCATTGAAAAAACTGATACATTTTAAAATATATTCTGTTAGATGCAATAAAGAAACAAAATGTCTGCCTGATCAATTTAAATTCAATTTGTAACTATGCAAATAATTACAAATTTAAGACCCTTTAAGATGTTAACCCATGGTTGTATACCTATTCTGTGTTGCACACTCACATTCAACACCATCTCATTCAGCAATAACACCCGTATTTATTGTGACACAGTAAAATGTTTTGTGACAGCCATAAAATATAAGAATTTTAGAAGTGTCTCTTGCTGGATAGAAATCCAAGTGCTTAGAACATGTAGGTGTTGTCTCTTCTATATGTTCTTCTTTCTAATTAGTTTTTGATGCTATTTCTCTGAAGCATATGTATACTTAGAAATAACCAGAATCAACTACAAATTAGCCAAAATACACAATTAAAGGGACCCTAAATACATTTCATGACGTTCCATCTAATCATAGGTGCGGCCAATATAGAACCTAGGTTATAATTCAGGCATCTGAAGGAGAGTTATTGCACAGGTGCAAAGAGGTCAGCACTAGAATGTATTGAAAGATACATTTCCACATGATTGCACCCATAACTAAAGAAAGGTGGGAAATAACCTCAATACTATTCTTATAAAACCTATTTAGTCTTTAACTTTCTTTTAAAGTATTGTGATGCTCTTGGAAAAAAAATGGAAATGGGGCCCTTAAAGGAACAGTATATACCAGTTTTCATATAACTGCATGTAAGAGACACTACTATAAAGAATAATATGCACAGATACTGATATAAAAATCCAGTATAAAACCGTTTAAAAACTTACTTATAAGCTTCCAGTTTATCTCTGTTTAAAAGGTTACTGGAACACCCACTGCAAGTGGGAAATAGCAGACACTCCCCACCTCCTCCCCCTTCCTTTGCATATGAAAAGACCCTTTACACAAACAGAAGCAAGCTGAAGTAGGTATACGTCGGTATTCTCCTTAAACTTTGGGGCTTGGTTAGGAGTCTGAAAATCAGAGTTATTTAAAAATAGGCAAAACTATTCATTTAAATAAAAAAAATAAAAAAAAATGTCATGGGCTATATAAATAGATCATCTACAAAACATTTATGCAAAGAAAAAATTAGTGTATAATGTCCCTTTTAATCCCTTTTAACCTTTCATAAAAGTACTTACCAACCTTTTGTATGCAATAATAAATCTGTAAATTAGAAATAAATTAAAAAACAGTATAATGATTTTTATTTAGCTGTTTTCCTACAGACTAATAAGTGAAACTGTATTTCATTGCTGCTTACGATTCTGGGTAATTGCATGCCGTATCACCCTTCGTAATGGTGTGTAATGTTACAAAACATCAGGTTTACAAGATAGCAGGACACTGAGAATACTATTCTTGTACTTTTAAAAAAATAATTAAAAACAAATCAAACCTTTGCCATTAACAATTACGCTTTAAATGCATTTAACATAACCTTTTTAATCTATAAAAATCCACATTGTCTTTAGTTAATTTGTTTTGGCTGTAGTTTGAGCCCTGAATAGTGTAATTTTCATATAACAATGTAGCTTTTCCCCAGCAAGGCATTTTGGCTGGTCTTAGTGATGTCAGTATTACACTTGGGGAATTTATAGTTCTGTTATGTTAATAAGCTGTGCTGTTATTCTACATTATAGATTTTACAAATGGAAAGTGTCAGATACAAATGTATAATATAAACTAGTCGAATTGAACATTTATAAATGCCAAGAGACAAGTTGTACAGCTAGAAATTCAAAAGCCACAACTCATGAAGTGACAGTGATGTGAAACCTAGGTTTTTCTTAGCATATTTGTATAGGATACTTTACCTTGTATTTTTTAACCATTTGGCTACCAGCAGCAAAGTTTTGCTGAGGTCTCTAAGCGCCATGGGGTTAATGCTATCACTGCATTGCAGCTTTCTCCCATCAGTACAGTTCTAGCCACACAACCAAGTTAGCTAGTTCATAAAGGTTTGCTTATGTGTGTTTTATGACTGTGGCGGGATTCATTAGCAGCTGGCCCTCGGTCAGATGCAGATTGCGCATTGCTGGCAATCAGAATGATATGCAGTTCACGGAACATCAGCTTCCAGCACCCCTTGGTTCAACACACAACGGCCTAATTTCCCTGGAAAGAAATGCATGTGTTTTTGTGCTTATAATCCAGTAAGGCAATGTGTCTTGAGCTTGTTTTGAAGATTCCCAAAGACATCAGACAGAAATAATTGACAGTGTTTGTCCGTTGCAAACCAATCAATGCAAGGACTGAAAGTCTTTTGTGACACACGCTAAAATGTCAGCTTCATTGCAACACCACAATCAATATGCTTATTTAAAAAGTCTTTTGGAAATAACAAAAGACATTGATGACTTAAGGCAAAATTAAATGGAGGAGGGCATACATCCCTTATATCACTACATGTAATTCATTTGTTTCATTAGAAAAAAAAGTTTATTTGCCTTGGAACAAGTAAATCAAATTTTTTTTTCTTATGCCTTCATTCTGTTTAAATAAAAGACCACCAATTTTCTTGAAACTGCTGACAAAGTGAACACATTTTTTCCCAGAGCGGAACAAATGCATTGCAAACAATTAATTGTGTTTTGATGGCAGTGCCTATCTGTGTGGGTTGTAAAGTGATAGAACTAGAGAGATGTCCCTGGTGTATTAAGTGTTATCTATGGCTTGTTATGTGTGTGTGTTCTGCAGCATAATGTCATTGTGTTCTACAGATGATACATTTCCATAACATTGCTAATGTGTAGCGGCTCAGAAATTGTTTCTGGATTGCTAATAAGTATTATAGAATAAGTGTTAATTTAACTAACGTACAATGGATTCAACTGTATATGATACCTAATATTCTTATTGTATTAATGAGTTACTATAGTTAATTGCTTTACAAGCTGCTGGTGTATATTTTACATTTATTGTGTCATTTCCTCTTATAGATGAGCACTTAAAAGGACAGTCTACTTGATTTTTTTTTATTAGTTAAAACAATATATAATGTCTTTACTACCCATTCCCTAGTTTTGCATAAACAACAATGTTATATTAATATACTTTATAACCTCTTAGATTGCCTGTTTCTAAGCTCTTGCAAGCTGACCGTTATCTCTGTGCTTTTTTTTTTTTTAGCTTGTTACAATCTTGCACTCTAGCCAGACACTGCTATATAGATAACATTGGCTAAAATGCAAGATTGTAAAAAGCTTTATTTTTTTTTAAAAAAGCACTGAGATAAGGGCCTTTTTACAGGGGCTTAGCTACAGGTAAGTATATTAAGTGTATTAAAGGGACAGTCTACACTTAAATTGTTATTGATTAAAAAGATAAATAATGCCTTTACTACCCATTCCCCAGCTGTGCACAACCAACGTTGCTAGATTAATATATTTTATAGCTAATTTTTTTTCTTCTAAATTTCTGCTTGTTTCAAAGGCTCTGTAGACAGCCTGTTAATCACGTGCTTTTGTATTTGCTTTGCACAACAGGAGACTGCTAGTTCATGTGGGCTATATAGATAACACTGCGTTAATGCCCGGGGAGTTATTTAAGATTTAGCACAACACAGTACTAAATGCAAGTCAGTAGAGAATAAATAGTCATGTGATTAAGGGGGCTGTCAGAAGATGCTTAGATACAAGGTAATCACAGAGGTAAAAAGTATATTAATATAACCGTGTTGGTTGTGCAAAACTTGGGAATGGGAAATGAAGGGATTATCTGTCTTTTTAACAAATACCAATTTTAAAGTAGACTGTCTCTTTAAAGGGACATGAGACCCACATTTTTTCTTTCACGATTTAGAAAGAGAATGCAATTTTAAACATCTTTCTAATTTACTTCTATTATCTAATGTGTTTTATTCTCTTGATATTCTTTGCTGAAAAGCATATCTAGATATGCTCACTATCTGCTGATTGGTTGCTGCACATAGAAGCCTCGTGTGATTGGCTCACCATGTGCATTGCTTTTTCTTCAACTAAGGATATCTAAAAAATTAAGTAAATTTTAATGCTGTTTAAATTTCTATTCTCTATCTGAATCATGTAAGAAATATTTTGGGTTTAGTGGCCCTTTAAGTAGCAGAATGGTAGCAAAATCATATACAGAGCAAACAGATTTGTACTGTTTGCTTCTAATAAGCAATCCCTGCGTGTGTAAAATATTGATTGAATCATTGATTGAACAGTAAATTCATGTCAGATATAATCGTGTATTCAAAGCAGATATTACCTTCAGAAAAACTTGTGATGCATTTTTTAAAATTATATTGGTTGTTTAAATATTGAAGAAATAAGTGCATTTTCTAAAAAGTACTGTTGTTTTTATAAAGAAATGGTTAACGCCATGTGTTATATTTAATGCTAAGGATGATCAGGGAAAGATTAAGGACTAGATTACAAGTGGAGCGCTAAATTATCGAGCGCCCGCAAACGGGCAATTTGCAAGTGGATGGTTATTGCTACTGCAAGCTCGTGGTAGCAATTATCGCTCAGAAAATTAACCAGAGATCTCTGGTTGATTTTCTAAAAGTGCCCCAAATGCCCTTAAAATAGAGGGCATTATAGTTTTTTATTTAAAAAAATGTAGCGCTTTTTAATAAAAAACCAACTGCACTAGGCAGTTTTTGGGGTCAAAAGTTGGTGGGAGTGGGGCGTTAGAAAAATAAACGGCACTGAAAAGTGCCTTTACATTGAGGTCTATGCTGCGATCGCTACGCTACTTACCCCTTCGATGCGCGAGGTTCTCATGCTGTCTCTGAACGAGGCTTCCATTGGAGCCTATGGAAGCACGCTCTTGTGAGCGCAATGCTTCCATGCACCTAACTTGTAATACTTGTGCACATTAGCATAGAATTTTAAACAATTCACATTTTACTTCTATTATCAATTTTTTTTTAGTTTTCTTGTTATCCTTTGTTGAAAATTAGGGATGTAACTTCAGGAGTGTGCACGTGTCTGCATTTCTATATGCCAGTAGTTTTGCCACAAGGTTATACATTAGCAAGAGCACTAGATGGCAGCACTGTTTACTGTCATGTAGTGCTCCAGACACGTGCATGGTACCTATATAGGTATATATTCAACAACGAATAACACGAGAACAAAGTATTCTTTGATAAGTAAATTGGAAACATTTTTAAAATTGTATTCTCTATCTGAATAATGAAATAAAAATTTAAAATGAACAGTTGTTTTTGTTTACAAGACATACTAGCACCATTATGTACTTTGTTGGTGTACTGTAAGGATATTTGTTTTGCTTTGTGTCTTTAATAAAAAAAAAAGAATTACATGAAAATGAACATTTTAGAACATTATCTCTCCCACACCCTACCGTGACTGTAATTTCTTCTGCAGGCTGTGCTTACATAGTTTGACATTAGCCTATACTTTAGTATAGAAACTTTGAGTATAGGTAGGGATACCACAAGCTAAATCAGCTATTTCAAATGTCAATATAATGGCAAAGGAGCAATTTGCAAAAAATATTAGTTGTAATAAAAAAATGGATCATTGGGAACAAATGAAAGAAGAGAATTTTTTTGGGTAAACTGTCATTTTAACCTTGTCCCGCCGTTAGGACATTCTATGCAATCCTAACTGTGCTGGACTTTAGCGCCGTTAGGACGGCATGGAACGCCCTAACCGTTTGGCTGTCCTGAAACCTTAGCCCCTTCTATATGGGATTGCGGGCTGTGGGAAGTGCCTAGCGTCATAGGCACTCCCACCAACCCGATCCCATCATTGAGATTATACGATCACATGATTTAAATTTTATTTCGATGAAGACAAACGAGTCCTAGCAGGAAAGGGTTCACTTCCACTCAGCTATTGTTTCTACACATTTTAGATGTGGGAAACAGTATTTAAACACAGTGATGGCCATTACTTTATAGAAATTTAGGGGAATTGGAAATCACCCTTCTTAAATTACTGTTGGTTTTTTTGTTTTGTTTTTTACTACACGATTAAACATTTTATATAAAGATCTCAAACTGTTTCATGTTCCTTAACTGCTCTGTAGCGCAACACCAATAGTCCCTGCTAGTTGTATGCAAAAAATATGAAATGTTCCTGCTAGTTGTATGCGAAAAATGTTAGTTTATAAATAAAGTTAATTTATTTAGTTAAAGCTGTAGTATAGTGTAACTATCATTTTTGTACATGATCTTATGTTGTAATTTGTTTATTAAATTAGTAGATTTTATTCAATATTTTTAACAATGAGACTAAAATTGATCGGATGTTAGCTTGGTATGGTAGCATAAAGTTTTGTGGTTAATGTTTTATGTCTCCTCTAAAGCAGTATAATAAAAAAATAGATACAAGGACTTTCCAAATTTTGCAGATTCTACTTCTGGTACTGTTTTTTTTATGAATCCCTACAAATCTATTATCCTATTCTCCAGCCCACGTGTCTTTATTAATTAAACATTTCAGTTACAGATATAATATGAATTGTTAAGCCATGTAACAATGTAGTCACTCTTGATTTTAAAATGCTAAGACCCTTAGGCATATAGCCATTCTTTACCCAATTTAAATATTAAACATTCTGTACATGTCTTTGGTTATGACCAAGGTTTAGGAGCTCCCACTGTGCGTTATTATAAAATAACTGGTAAAGAACTTTGGTGTCAGCCTTTTTAACTCCTGGAAATAAAGGAGAATCTGTTTGCAGTTTGTCACCCAATAAGTGTTTTGCCTTGAGACACGCAAGCTGTTTAGCAGACACACCTGCTGCTGTAACTTTCCCCAAACACAATGAGAAGATGTTGAAAAGCTTTTCACTGTGAAATAAACCCTAGAATGTCGACCAGTTCAGCACCACCTTTTTATAATCATTTCCACTTCACAAATCTAATAATCAAACAACAAAAACAAATATTTCATCACAGATTTTCACCATTCAGTCTTCATATATCTGTTTTCTGCTGGGGCAACCTCGTATCTTACCATGGGGGTGTTGACTAGGGTTGCAACAGCAGTGTAAGGAAACTACCAGTGGTTCTTTGTTATGGTCAGGTACCTGGGGGTTCCAAGTCTTAGGGTCCTGGTCTTTTCCTCCTCTTTCTCTCTTTTGCTCTTGCTCGCGCTTAAAGGGACAGTTCACCCAAAAACTTTCTCCTCTTTAAATTATTCCCAATTATCCTTTTTACCTGCTAGAGTGTATTAAATTGGTTGCAAGTAGCTCCTTTACTCATATTTCAGCATTTGAAATAGCTGATTTAGCTTGTGGTTTCCCAACCTATACTGAAAGTCTTGATACTGGCGTATATGCTATTGACAAGCCTAAGTAAACACAGCCAGCAGAAGAGATTACACCCTCAGTGGGGGGCATGATAGTTAAGTAATAAAATGATAATTTTCCATTGTTCTCTCTATGTATTGAACTTTGGTGTTCCAGACAAATATAAGATAAGGAAGCAAGTCTGTGTACATGAAAGTGATAACATAATGAGATCTGATATTACCTGAAGCTCAACCCATTGTAATAGACTGTGGTTTCAAAGCACAAAACCAGCTACTTCATATACACAAATAAACCCGAAAATGCAATTTCTCAAATATTTTATACTCTGCAGTTGGTATAACAAGTCATTTAAAATACATTTATGGAAAAACAATTTTACAGTGTACTGTCCCTTTAATCTCTTAAATTTCCATGTCAATTATTAATTAGGTTATCACAGATTGTTCTAAATGCAGCCAGAGTACTTATAGCTGGGTTATGGAAATTGAGTATTACCCCAACTGTTCAGAAGTGGTTTGACCATACAGTAGAAATTATGACACTGGAGGAGTACAGTTATTACAGACTGAACAAATGTAACCTTTTCTATGGCAGTTTTACTGGGAGACGGTACAACAATCTTACAAGTCATGATAGAATACTGGACATTTATGGGGCTCAATTTATTCCTGGTGAAAAAAACAACAAAAAATAAATAACCACAAAGAAGCACCCCCTGCCCACTCTTCCCCATTCTGCAACTCTTTTTCCTGTTCTTTTTTTTCTTTTTCACTTCACTCCTTTCAATAATATTCTGAATGACGAATACCTCTAATACATCAAATACTTATGGCTTATCTGTAGGCTACTGACAAAATTAGAATTGAACTATGTGTAGGGTTTGAGGGGAGATTTCCTTTTATTCAATTGGTTGTACAGAGTATATCCAACACCGTTGAGACATACAAATGGAATTGTGTTTTCTTGAACTTGCAATCTGGGTGGTATTACGTGTTGTATTACTGTTATTTTATTCTTTATCTTAATAATCTTGTTTAAAAAAAAAATGGAACGTTTTACAATTAAATTGTCTTATGTTCTTATAAATATCAATTATAAAAACATATGTGTAGGGTAAGTGGCAGGGGGTGTGTACAGACTAGTTAAGAGGACGTTATGAGAAATGTGAGAAAGAAGTAAAAAGAGAAATGAGGGAATCTGTATTATGCTCAGCTACAATCTGCAGACGCTAGTAGTTTAGGCCTTTAGGCTGCAACTTTCTTAATTCAATGAAAATAAAAAGGCAACGCTTGTAGGCTTTACTTGAAGTGGGTTGTATATTTTGAATCTGTCTCCTTTGTTATCCTGCTACACAAATGAACATCGTTATGCTAAATTAAAGGTTAATTTGAAAATGACTGGAGTACTATAAAGGCTTACTGATTTGACCCAGAGGTTGGTTTATTGCAAAAAGCTACTTTTAGACTTGTGGTGCTTTTTCTGTCAGTTCTAACACAATAACCTCATGACCTGCTTTTTGCCAGTTGCACAGTGTCTTCACATACTTGCCCATGGGCAACTTAAGGGAAACTGGAACATTAGCATGGAATCATTCCTTCCCATGCCTTATTCATAACCACTCTTT
Source organism: Bombina bombina (assembly GCF_027579735.1). Lineage (NCBI taxonomy): Eukaryota > Metazoa > Chordata > Amphibia > Anura > Bombinatoridae > Bombina > Bombina bombina. Next base: position 1,175,687,632 of record NC_069500.1, read on the forward strand.
CAGTACCAAAACCCTCATCCTACATAGATCATGCCCGAGGTTCCCTTTTCTATTTCACTCGCATCTTAAATCTGGTAGAAGATTGAAGGTTTCCATGTAGTTCACTTCACACAATGTTCCAACACATCACAGCAGAGAAATGAAGCTATGGAAATCATCGAGCATAGAAACTGAATAGTACATTATTGCAGCAGACGGTGATCCTTAAAGTTAATGGTTAGTGACTTTGTGCTATGAAGCTTGCACATTATTTGACAAGTATTGTAAGAAGGCAAAAAAAAAAATTTACTTTCATATTCCATCAGGAATTTCAATGTAATGTGTATTTGCCTCAGCGACCCCTTATGTAGACATTCACACTTTAAAAAATATGTGCTGCGGATGAGCAGTGTTGTGCAGACTTTTCTGTATCTTACTAGTAGCGAATGTGTTAAGTCTCTGTGATTTATAAGTTATTTAATTGGCACAGAGACAGTATTCTAGTTGTATTCACATTATATATTAATTATAGCAAAGTTCTAAAATTCCTGGTGGTCCATCTATATTAAATAAATAAATATATATATATATAAAGATTGCTAGTGCTAAGTACATGAATAATATTCAGAGCACCAGACACTGCTGAACACAGAGGTCACTGCTTCTGATGTGGAAAGCAAAGGTTCTTTGTACAGATCTGAAAGGAAAAAATCTCTCCTTCAGATGTGGACCCAAAGGTCTCTTCTTCATATCTAATATAGAGAAGTGGTAGATATAGCCCTGGCTTCAAATGTTACAGCAAAGGTGGCTTCTTCAGATGTGCCCTTTGAATAACGTTCACCAATCAAAGGCATAAGCCCTTGCATATTTTACACCTCATTTTTGCGAAGTGTGCAAAACTGGCAGGGAAGGTGGATTTATACAAAACTTTTTTCAGTTAATAACCAGCAAAAATGTCATCCAAGTGAATGAATCATCCAGTTTGCTGAACTTTACATTATATGCGTGTGTGTGTATATGTATATTTGTGTTTATGTGCATGTGTGTGTTTATGTGCATGTGTGTGTTTGTGTGTATGTATATGTGTG
>NC_069500.1:1175696198-1175803698 GCF_027579735.1 Bombina bombina
ACTTTATTTGCTGATCATGTTTAATTAGTCAACTGAAACCGAGCATTTAGTCTTAAAAGGGCATATAATTAATTTTATTCACTGGGGTACATAAAAGAGGGCATTTCAAAATGTATCGCTATTGTTTCTTTGTAAAATGGATGTTCTTTTACTGAGGGGAAAAAAACACACACTTTTTTGCTTTTCTGATTGTGAAGTTTGTCGCTGTTCATCGGTAAATCAGTGGAGCAGTGAGCATTCAGTTCCTATGGACAAATAGACCTTCTCATTTGTTTTTGTACCATTGAGACATACTCTTGGAGAGAGATATAGGCACACATATGTAAACACGTGTACTCTGGTATTTTGTAATATCTGTTATAGTGTTTCTAGCAATATTCTGAGCACTAATACCTTTTCTTTAGGCGCACCTATTATCTTTCTTTACGGGAAGCAGACAGGTTTACCTTAATGAAAAAATATTTGATCTTGTTTATATACATGGTGCAATTGTTGTTGCCTGTCTCTTTAAGGCAAAGTGAAACATAATTCATTACATTTATGCTGAGGAAAATAAACATGAAATGCGTAAAAAAAATGGAAGGAGATATAAAGTAAACTAGACAACTGTGTGACAAATGATAGTTAAACGATTTTTTTTTGTTTTTTTTTTGTTAAATGTCAGAAAAAATATATATATATATATATATATATATATATATATATATATATATATAAAAAATCTAATTTAATAAATGTTTTTTTTCTTTGCAGTATGACTTTGTAGAACTTTTAGAAGGGAGCAGGTTAATTTCAAGAGAAAAACGCAACTTGCTGGAGTCTGAAAAAGTTGTGCGACTTCCTCGGTCCATCAGTCTACACGAGGCTGGATTTATCCAATATCTTAGCACTGGTATCTGGCACATCGCTTTTTATAATGATGGCAAAAACTCTGAGCCGGTGTCATTTAACACATTTGTAATAGGTAAGCCCAGCCAATATATGAAGTGAGCTTGCATTCATACCTGTTTTTGTTTCTCATGATACATCAAGATAATGGAATATTCTGGAGGAAAATTCCTGAGCCCAGAAATAAGGCTGTAAATCTTTTTCACAATCCAAGTTATTTAGTTGTTGTGTAGTAAGACTATGTAGTATAATTTATATTTGAATCCTTCCGTACACAGAGTTAATGAGATTCGCATTTTAACTCCCACAGTATGAGGGTTGAAAATAAGTCTATAGATTCACAGCCAAGTTGCCTTACAAAGAAGGCAAAATACTAAAATTTGCTTTGCTCTGTAGAGCTGTAACGTCCAAGTCCCCTGTGCAGTGCACAACATGATTGACATGCATTTTCAGTTTTATGTAATTAACGTATAAATATCTGTAAAGGCATTGAACGAGAATGTCATTTCAAATTAGTCAAGTTGCATAAAAATATTCTGAGTCCTGGGCATTCTTGTCATAACAAATTGAGACTCCTAATCCTGTCTAACGCAGCCGGTAATTATGGGGAAATCATCAATATTTGCTTTCTTCAAATGACTAAATAAGTCCAATGTAGCAGTAGCAATCAAAATGCTTGATAGGCACAAAGAAAGACAGGAGGCAAAAAAGGAAAACGGGTATTACAATAGCTCAGCGGGTCTCTGTTTAAAGACCTGTATAAATAGACTTGCTAAATCTTTTATTTCCAGAGTCCGTGGTGGAATGCCCCCGAAATTGCCATGGAAACGGAGAATGTGTCTCAGGAACATGTCATTGTTTTCCTGGATTTCTAGGCCCAGATTGTTCAAGAGGTACACAAATTGCTTTTCTTTTGTTAAGTAAATATAACTAACATGCTGGAACACAAGATATCAGTGACTGGCGTAGTTATTATTTTTTTAAACCCATTTTTAAAATAAATTAATAAATATATATATATAAAAATACATATATAAATACCAGTCTTTAAGTTGTCTTTTGTCAATTTGTATTTCACAGCAGCCTGCCCTGTATTGTGTAGTGGAAACGGGCAATATGCCAAGGGGCGATGCCTATGTTACAGTGGTTGGAAAGGCACAGAATGCGATATCCCCAGCACCCAATGTGTTTATCCTCTGTGTGGCGGTCATGGAGTCTGCATTATGGGATCCTGCGCTTGTAACTCTGGTTTTAAGGGAGACAACTGTGAAGAAGGTAAAGAAAATAAATTCTGATTTTACCTTGGGCAAAAAGACCCAGCTGGTGTTATCAAAGAGGGCTAAAACACATTGTATACAAATGCATTGCAAACTTCTCTAGCAGTCAGGAGGTTAATATGCAAATAAAATGTACCAAACAAAATCAATAATAATATAAACATATGCATTTAAAATAAGCTAATAAATCAGACAATATCCTGAAAGAAAATATATTTTATATCCAAGGTGTTTGTGGTTAAGTATTAGAGGTTTTTCTATAAGTGCGATCCATATTTAGTGCAGTCCATGTGTGCCTCCTATCCCCCCACTAACCCACCCACATATATTTCTCACATCTGAGCACTCCTTTAACCCCTTAGGTTGCCAGTAACACACATGGCTGCTAGAAGCCAATATCCCTCTTAGCTAATATTCACACATACAGAAACAATTATTCTTTTCATCTGCAGTGACAGATACGAACGCAAACAAACCCAAAAAAATGTTACCACCTTAGTATATAAGGCATCATTTTGTTTACACCCTTGAATACTAGTAACAAACAGAGCAGTTAATAACCCCCTAAGTGCTAGTAACACACAGCAAGAGTGGCATAAATTCTTTTTATGCCAGTAATACACACAGTAGCTTTTTTTATCCCCTTAGTGTCAACCCCTAGATGTAGTAATACTTACATGTTCTCTACATAGCTGCTTTACTGGTTGCTGGCCTGGTACTCACCATCAAAGCCTAATACTTTACAAGATGGCACCCCACATTCAGGAGAATTGTATGTGGCCATCTTATATAGATGAAGGGAAATGTATGTGTAACAAATGAGCAAACTCTGAACATGCAGAGGATAGTCTCAGTACATTGATTGTAGAAACAAAACACAATGTCTGTTTAAAAAAAAGGTTTTTCCTTTGCATCTTATTAGACATGGTGCTTAAAATGTTGTTTATCAGATAGCTAGGAAAACCTTACTCAAAATTCTCTGGTTACCTGTTAACTTGTGTAGGATGAAATCATCACCTCTGATAAATCCCTATGAAAGATGATAAGACGATATTGGTGTTTCTAGATGCCATTAGGAAATCTGTGATGGTTTTATTTAAAGTGCAGTCCATTTTGTTCTTGTGTCTGAGTGAAACCACCGTTTCTTTCTTCAATCAGATTGATTTTTATTGATCTGCATGTGCAAAGCAATGCAATTAAGTTCCTGGAATTAAATTTTCAGACCATTGACCCTACAAGTGTAAAGTTTTATTGAGTCAAATTGCTGAATTAAGTCTCATCATCCAAAGCACATTAATGGGAGATAAGGAAGATATAGAGTATTCAGCTGATACATTGAACAGTAGCACATGAGTCCATTGAAGCTGTCATAGTTTCTTTGAGAGGTTTGGGTCAATGTATCTTTATTATTTCAGGTAAGGTGCTTCTTTGCATAAATTGAAAATATTGTAAAGAGTAAGAGCTGCTTTGTTCTTTTTTACACATTTGAAAATGTTTATTTTCCTATTTTCTAAAAGTATAAAGTCAGGTTTGCAAAACTGTTAACTGTAATATTCTAGTGTCTATTTTTGTAATGTTTATTAGTTATAAGCTGTTTTCTGACCCACTTAATTATTATCAGTCATTTTCAATTGCCAGAAATGCAGATCTTGGGTCTTGGTAGATGTGAACTTTAATTCTCATCTCATGTTTTCTTGTCAAAACTTACCAGCCCTTATTTATAAATATAATGCAATAAATAAATACTCCATAACCTCCTATTTCCTCTCTTTTTCTTATGTATTTGCAAGCACCTATTGGTGTCACAGACACACTTCTTATTGCTGGAATTCAAGAAATTACGGTGTAATTTTTCTCTCTGATTTGAAACCCTTAAGGGACATGAAACCCAAAAAATGTTTTTTTTTTCATGATTTAGATGCAGTGCAGTGATGGCGAACCTTGGTACTCAGAACTACATTTCCCATGATGCTCGACTAGACTGCAGAGTGCCTAAGCATCTTGCTAAATGTAGTTCTGAAACATCTGGAGTGCCAAGGCTCACCATCACTGAGAGAGTGCATACAATTTTAAACAACTTTCCAATTTACTTCTTTTATCAAATTTGTTTAAGCCTCTTAATACCCTTTATTAAAGGAGTAGCAATGCACTACTGGGAGCTAGCTGAACACACTGGTTAAGCTAATGGCAGCTAGCATATATGCATTGCTGCACCTAAACGAAGCAAATTGGATCATAGAAGTTCATTGGAAAGTTGTTATGTTATGCTCTATCTGTATCATAAAAGAAACGTTTTGGATTTAATGTCTCTTTAAGTTATATCAAATTTCGAAGTAGTAGATCATTTTAGAAGTTTAGAATGAAATTCCTATTTTAATGCAGTTGGTGCTTTTATTTTGGTCATTTATCTATTTATCTGCCAGTGTCCCTTTAAGCTTTCTAGATTTCTAGAGAGGTCTATTCTATACATTGTGTTTGCTTTTTGTCAGTTAATGATTACATTTATTTTTCAAGTTTTAAATGTAAGTTTTCAAGGACAACCTATGTTTGTTATTTAAATGTTTGATTTTTCTATTACAGCCGATTGTCTTGACACATTTTGTTCCTACCATGGAGTTTGTATTCATGGTGAATGCCATTGCCACCAAGGATGGGGAGGTACCAATTGTGAAATTCTGAAGTCCATGTGTCCAGACCAGTGCTCCGGTCATGGAACTTATAATCAGGAAGCTGGAAGTTGCACATGTGATCCCAATTGGACTGGCCCAGATTGTTCAACAGGTATGTGTTGTTTTTCAAATGTATATATTTAAGTGCAGATGCTTAGAATGAATGGTTTATTCAAAAACTTGGGATTTCCATTTTCCTCAATACATTGCTTTTTAGCTGTATAAAATAGTTATAAAACGGTGTCCTTTATTTTGTATGGGGTAAAGTCTGTGTTTTCTTTGTGTAAAAAGAGATTTTTTATCTTTATCTATAAAGGACACTACAAGGTAAAATTAAAAGGGCGCCTCATGGTGTAGACTATGTGAATTATGAAACAAACAAAAAAATCCCAAATGGGTGCACTCACAAGAGAGATGGTACTATATAGATGAATAGTGCAAATAGACAGGCTGGATGTCGCAGCCACTAGCTAGCTGATGGTCCCGGCAGAAACCTCCAATGGAATTTCCATCTAAAGGGGAGGAGAGTCCATGGCTTCATTCATTACTATTGGAAATTAAGAACCTGGCCACCAGGAGGAGGCAAAGACACCCCAGCCAAAGGCTTAAATACCTCCCCCACTTCCCTCATCCCCCAGTCATTCTTTGCCTTTCATCACAGGAGGATGGCAGAGGAGTGCCGGAGTTTTGGAGTAGTCTCTTATGGAGGGTAGTACTCTTCACATTGGGACTGGAGTTTTAAGTAGTCCTGTCAGCCTCTCAGTGAGGGCTTGAGCGAAAGTTAGAGTCCGGAGATGCAGGGAGAGTCTTTCTGCGAAACCATCCCGACTCATATTAACAGCTTCATAAGCAGTCAGCGTTGACGAGTTTCGCTGCCTGCTTTCTACACTCAAGTCCATGTCAGGAGCGATGCTACTAACCTGTCACACTTGAAGGGCTGTGTTCCTGTTCCACGGCATAGATTCTGGTAAGATAGTTTCATTTTTTATTTATGATGATAACATAGAAGTCAGGGTCACAGTGTGGCGCCTTTTTATTTTTACAGAGTTAAAGGTTAATATTCCTGGAAGGGGGATTATTGAACAGGGGGGTTCATACATGATATTGTTAATTTTATTTATTATTATCAGGTATTTGTAGAGCGCCAACAGGTTCCACAGCACTATGGACATAGGTGGTATATAAAAAGAAGCGGCAGGCTTTAGCCAAGGACTGAATGTGAGGAGTGAAAGAAAGATCTGAGTCAAGTGTGACCCCAAGACATTGGGCATGTGAAGTTGGGGTAATGATGGAGTTATCAACAGTTATAGAGACATGGGGGGTAAAAATTTTGGAAGAAGGGGGGAAAATAAGGAGCTCAGTTTTGGAGAGATTTGGCTTGAGGTAGTGAGAGAACATCCAAGATGAGATATGAGAGAGACAGTTAGTGACACGGGTTAGCAAGGAAGGAGATAGTTCTGGTGCAGAGAGGTAGATTTGGGTATTGTTGGCATACAAATGATAATGAAACCCGTGGGACTTTATTGAGGAACCTAGTGAGGACGTGTAGATTGAGAAGAGAAGCCTTGCGGTACCCCAACAGAAAGAGGTAACGGGGCAGAGGATGCCCCAGAGAAGGCTACACTAAAGGTACGGTTAGACAGGAAGAGAACCAAGAGAGAACTGTGTCACAGATGTCGAAGGATTGGAGGATAAGTAGCAAAAGAGGGTGGTCGACAGTATCAAAGGCTGCAGACAGATCAAGGAGGATAAGTAGAGAGAAGTGGCCTTTTGATTTTGCTGTAAGTAGGTCATTGGTAACCTTAACAATTGCTGTCTCTGTTGAGTGAAGGGGGCGAAATCCAGATTGCAGTGGGTCAAGGAGGGAGTTTAATGTAAGGAAATGGGATAGACGTGCATATACTAGCTTTTCAAGAAGCTTTGAGGCAAGAGGTAGTAGGGAAATAGGGTGGTAGTTGGATGGGGAGGTTGGATCAAGAGAAGGTTTTTTGAGGATAGGTATGACTAATGCATGTTTAAGAGATGTGGGAACTATACCAGTGCTGAGGGAGAGGTTGAAGATGTGTGTGAGTATAGGGGTAAGGGTAGAAGAGAGGGAGGGGAGTAATTGTGAGGGGATGGGGTTGAGGGGACAGGTAGTGAGGTGAGAGGATATTATAAGGGCAGAAACTTCATCCTCTGTAACAGGGGCAAAATAGCTAAATTTATGGCTATGTGGGTTTTGGATGATTGTGAGCTTGTGAGGGGGTGTGAGACCGGTAGTATGTTGAGAGCTGATTTCATTTCTGATGGAGTCGATTTTGTTGTTGATGTAGCTGGCAAAATCTTGGGCTGAGAGAAAAGTTGAGGTGGGGGTGGGCGGAGAAGAGTATTGAATGTGGAGAACAGATATTTTGGGTTTGAACAAAGAGTAGAGATGAGAGTGGTGCAGGAGACGTAGCGGTTTCTGTAGTCCGGGTCCTAGGAGGTGGTGAGAGCGCCAGCCATTGGTTGTGTAAAGATGCATTTTTGTAAATAAGTAAGTCTACCCATAAGCGCAAGCGATGGAGGACTCTGACGCGTTAGAGGGCTCTCCCTCCTTAACAAAATCTCATTCCTGTGTTTGTGAGGAGGTTCTGGTAGATCAGCCTGCCCAACTATGTTCTACATGCCTTGATAAAGTTACCACATCTAAATGTAAACTGATGTCTAGTACTACTGAGCCGTCCACCTCTGAGGGTTCTTCGTCCCAGGAGGTGCATTCCCTACATTCATCTCTGATTGCACATGCAGCACCCTGGGGTCCAACCGTTACTCCTTCTTGAGAGATTCGTTGGCCGTCAGACTTTGCGGACCCACTGGAATCAGCGGTTTCGAAAGTGATCCATGCCTCCCCACGCTCTGCTAAGCACAAGCTTAGGGTTTATCATAGCGGCCCCGTCCAGGGTTTGTCCTCGCCGATGGAAGATCCAGAGGCTCTATACGAGGATGAGGCACACTCCGACTCTTCGGAGGAGGCCCCTTCTGGGTTGGAGTCCATGTCATCTAAACCTCCTTTCAGCCAGCAGCGGCCGTTGCAGTGGTAGCTGGAGCTGCAACATATTGGTGTGAATCCCTGTGTGATATGGTCGAGGGGGAGACATCCATCGATGAGATACAGGAGAAGATTAAGACGCTGAAGGTCACCAATTATTTAATCTGTGATTCCAATATGCAAATTATTCACCTGAATGCTAAGGTGTCAGGTTTTTCTGTTTTAGCACGCAGGGCTCTGTGGCTAAAATCTTGGTCTGCGGACATGACCTCTAAAACTAGGCTGTTTTTCCTTCCTTTTCAAGGAAAGATCCTGTTCGGTCCAGGATTGGATTCGATCATATCCACAGTTACGGGAGGCAAGGGATCTTTCCTACCGCAGGATAAGAAGGCTAAGCCCAAGGGATCTGCTTTTCGTCCCTTTCGTGCGGACAATGCCCAGCGTTAGCAACCCACTGTGAAAGCGGACCAGTCCAAGGGATCTTGGAAGCCGGGTCAATCTTGGATCAAGTCTAAGCAGAGCAAGGAGCCTGCCGAGACCAAATCGGCATGAAGGGGCGGCCCCAGACCGGTCTCTGGATCACGTAGGGGGCAGATTATCTCAATTCTCGGACGCATGGTTGCAGGACGTTCAGGACCCTTGGATTCTAGAAGTTGTCTCCCAGGGTTACAGGATTGGGTTCAGATCCCATCCGCCAGAGGCAGATTCCTTCTGTCAAACCTGTCTTCATGACCAGAGAAGAGAGAGGCCTTTCTAGATTGTGTGAGAGATCTCGCCTCTCTCGGGGTTATCGTACCAGTACTCCTAGCAGAAAGGGGTCTAGGGTACTATTCCAACCTTTTTGTGGTTCCAAAGAAGGAGGGCACGTTCCACCCGATTCTGGACCTAAAGTGTTTAAACAAGTTTGAGTGTTCCATCGTTCAAAATGGAAACGATCAGATCTATTCTGCCCCTAGTTCAAGAGGGACAGTTCATGACAACTGTAGACTTGAAGGACGCTTACCTTCATGTGCCAATTCACAGGGACCTCTTCAGGTTCCTAAGATTTGCGTTTCTGGACCAACACTTCCCTTTGGTCTGGCGACGGCCCGAGAGTGTTCACAAAGGTTCCGGGGGTACTACTTGCAGTGGCCAGATCCTTACCTGTACGACATCCTGGTTCAGGCGCAGTTGCACAGCCTCGCAGAGGATCATTAGAGGGCTCTTCTGCTCCAATCTCACGGTTGGAAGATCAACTCAGGAAAGAGTTCCCTGGTTCCCAGCAACAGGGTGGAGTTCCTGGGCATGATCATATAATCTATGTCCATGAAGATATTTCTCACAGAGCAGCGACGCAGGAAGCTTGCGTCCTCCTGTCTTGTCCTTCAGTCCTCCACAAGCCCATCGGTGGCTCAATGTATGGAGGTGATAGGTCTCATGATTTCGAGCATAGATGTCATCCCATTCATCAGGTTCTATCTCAGACCTCTTTAATTGTGCATGTTGAGACAGTGGAACAGCGATCATTCAGATCTATCACAGCTGGTATCCATGGATGCTCAGATTTGGAACACCCTCTCTTGGTTGATCCGTCTGGAGCAACTATCCATGGGGACATCCTTCTTGAGATCATCCTGGGAGATTGTGACCACAGACGCCAGTCTGACAGGATGGGGAGCTGTGTGGGGTGCCAGAATGGCACAAGGAAGGTGGTCCAGGGAGGAGTTGCTCCTTCCTATCAACATCCTAGAACTACGAGCAATTTACAATGCTCTGAAGGCATGGCCTTCTCTGGAGTCGGTCAGTTTTTTAAGATTCCAGTCCGACAACATTACCTTGGTCGCTTACATCAACCATCAGGGGGGACGAGGAGCTTCCTCGTGATGAGGGAGGTGTCTCAGATTCTGGAGTGGGCGGAGTCCCACGACTGCTCGCTCTCAGAGATTCACATTCCAGGTGTGGACAACTGGGAAGCGGACTTTCTTAGCAGACAATCCTTCCATCCGGGGAATGGTCTCTTTACCCCAAAGTGTTTGCGGAGATTTGTCACAGATGGGGAACACCGGAGATAGATCTCATGGCGTCCAGACTCAATTGCAAGCTACCTCGATACGGGTCGAGGTCCAGGAATCCCCAGGCAGAGCTGATAGATGCCTTAGTGGTTCCTTGGGGATTCAGCCTAGCTTACATTTTTCCACCACTACCACTTCTTCCTCACGTAGTGGCACGCATCAAACAGGATCTGCTGTCATATGGCCCCTTTCAACATCAAAATCTAGATTCTTTGAGGCTGACTGCGTGGAGATTGAACGCCTAGTCTTAGCCAAGAGAGGCTTTTCTGAAAGTGTGATTGATATTCTAATTCAGGCAAGGAAGCCAGTCACTCGTCGCATCTACTATAAGGTGTGGAGGACTTACTTGTGCTGGTGTGAGAAGCATGGATATCCTTGGGATAAGGTGAAGGTATCCAGGATTCTGTCCTTTCTCCAAGACGGTTTGGAGAAGGTTCTTGCCACTAGTTCCTTAAAGGAACAGATTTTGGCATTGTCTGTTTTGTTGCTTAGGAGACTCGCTGAGCTCCCTGAAATCCAATCTTTTGTTCAGGCTCTGTCTAGAATCAGGTCTGTCTTTAGACAGTCGGCTCCGCCTGGGAGCTTAAACTTAGTCCTTAAGGTTTTGCAGAGGGTTCCGTTTGAACCTATGCATTCCATTGACCTTAATATTCTGTCCTGGAAGTTTCTCTTCCTGTTAGCTATTGCATCGGCACGCAGAGTATTTGAACTAGCTGCCTTGCAAAGTGAGCCTCTTTACCTGGTGTTTCATGCGGATAAGGCTGTACTTCACACTAGGTTGGGGTTTCTCCCCAAGGTGGTGTCTAACCATAATATCAATCAGGAAAAAGTTGTTCCTTCTTTGTGTCCTAACCATTTTTCTTCAAAGGAGAGGTTACTTCATAACCTGGATGTGGTTCTATCTTCAGGCTACAAAGGATTTCAGACAGTCTACATCTCTTTTTGTGGTGTATTATCGGAAGCGCAAGGGGCAAAGGGCCTCTGCTTCTTCTTTGTCTTTTTGGTTGAGGAGCTTGATTCGCTTGGCTTATGAGACAGCGGGACATAAGCCTCCTCAGAGGATCACGGCTCATTCAACTAGAGCTGTGGCTTCATCTTGGGCCTTCAAGAGTGCGGCCTTTATGGAGCAAATTTGTCAGGCGGCTACCTGGTCCTCCTTGCCCACTTTTACAAAGTTTTACAAATTTGACGTTTTTGCTTCTGCAGAAGCTGTTTTTGGGAGAGAGGTTTTGCAGGCTATGGTGCCCTTAGAATAGGGTCCACCTTTTTCCCTCCCGGTTTCATTCAGTGTCCTCTAGAGCTTGGGTATATGTTCCCAATAGTAATGATTGAAGCCATGGACTCTCCTCCCCTTTAGATAGAAAACATAAATTATGCTTACCTGATCATTTCATTTCCATCGAGGGGAGGAGAGTCCACGGCTCCCGCCCGTATATCTCCGTGGGGCAGACCTAAATTTAATCATCTTCTAGCTCCTTGTATACCCTGATATTTCTCCTACCGTTCCTGGGGGAAGAGGGAAGTGGGGGAGGTATTTAAGCCTTTGCCTGGGTTGTCTTTGCCTCCTCCTGGTGGCCAAGTTCTTAATTCCCAATACTAATGAAATTATCAGGTAAGCATAATTTATGTTTTTTCCTTAGACACGAAAGTCTAAAATATCTGACCACAGGCAATCTGGAGAAATCCAGCAGCCACTTTCCACAAACAGTACTCTGCAACTTGATAACAGTACTATAAACTTTAATAGAACATCATTGTAAGCTGATCTGTTTTTAAACATGCAACGCGTTTCTCAGCTCAATGCCTGATGAAACTGCTCGCCTTTGAGCTGAGAACTGCGTTTCATGTTTTTAAACAGATCAGCTGTACACTGATGTTCTATTAAAGTTTTTAGTACTTTTATCAAGTTCCAGTGTACTGTGGAGGTGCCCTTTTATTTTTACCTTGTAGATACATGTTGGTTTTCCCACACCTTAAGAAGAGGAGCTGCCCTGGTGACTATCTGGATCAGATACAGGAATTTGGTCTTTTATTTTAAGTATTGTTTGTAGTATAGTGCCACCCGTTTACTTGTTTACTAAGTGACTTTGGTGTTTTGATAAATGACACTAGACCTTTTCCTACTGAACATGTTTTGCTTGGTTGTCTAGTGTTGATCAAAAGTGCTCTTCATTTTATTCCAAATTTGATTTAAAGGGACATAAACCCAAATTCTTTCTTTTCAATTTACTTCTATTATATAATTTGCTCCATTCTCTTGGTATCTTTTGTTGAAAATCATACCTGGGTAAGCTCAGGAGCAGCAATGCACTAGTGGGAGGTAACTACTGTTTGGTTGCTGCAAATATATGCCGCTTGTCATTGGCTAACCCAATGTTTAGCTAGCTCCCAGAAGAGCATTTCTGCTCATTCAACAAAGGATATGAAGACATTAAGCAAATTTGATAATAGAAGTAAATTGTAAATTTGTGTAAAATTATATGATTAGTCTGAATTATGAAATAAAAATGTAAGATTTTATGCCACTTTAAGTAAATGACAAAGCTGTTGGTGTTAAAGGGATAGTCTAGTCAAAAATAAACTTTCATGATTCAGATAGAGCATGCATTTTTAATCAGCTTTCTAATTTACTCCTATTATCAATTTTTTCTTCGTTCTCTTTGTATCTTTATTTAAAAAAAGTGGAAAGTAAGGTTACGAGCCGGCCCATTTTTGGCTCAGCACCTGGGAAGCACTTGGACACCAATCAGCAAGCGTTACCCAGGTTCTGAACCAAAAATGGGCCGGCTTCTAAGCTTACATTCCTGCTTTTTTAACTAAAGATACAAAGAGAACGAAGAAAAATTGATTATAGGAGTAAATTAGAAATTTGCCTAAAATTGCATGCTCTATCTGAATCGTGAAAGTTTCATTTTGACTAGAGTATTCCTTTAACATAGGCGAATATATTGAAATTTAAGGGTTCACTCCTGATTTTTAAATGTTATCTGATTATGTGTATTATAATTTATTTATAAAACAAATGATGTATTGCTATGCTATAAATGTACAATTGCAGAGTAAAATAAAGATAGGTACTGTACATGAAGCATAAAGGGTAGAGGACCATGTGCTGTAAGCTACCAGGTGATCTAAAGCAGGAGTCAGCAACCTTGACTCTTCAGATGTTTTAGAACTACATTTCCCATGATGATTAGGCAGCTTAAAGACACTTTAGCATTATGGGAAATGTAGTTCTAAAACAACTGGAGAGCCAAGGTTGCTGACCCCTGATCTCAAGTGAGCTTTCTTTCACCTGTCACTGGGTTACCCACCTGTGCTGAGCCAGGCTTGTCTATAAATTCTTACATTAATTATTGCTGCTGAGAAACATTATTTAAAAAGTAAATATTTTTGAAGAACAATGGCAACTCACTATATTTTTCTGAAAGTGAGAATTTACATTATTGAATTGAACCTCTCAAAAGAGACTTGAAAGTCATGATTCAGAAAGAACATACAATTTAAACAGGAATATTTGTTATAACTCTTTACTGTAGTGCAATTATGATATGATAAGAAGCATTCTAGTATTATTTAAACACACAAAGAGAACACACATTTGATGTCAGTTAATAAATTCTGTTTGTCACAAATCTACAATTGCCATTTTTATTGATGCAGTTATTGTGACACATTATGCTGCCTTGGAACAAATTGTAGAGTTTCTTTTTTAAGTATAACCTTTGAGGTACGCCTAATCTTAAAAGCGTCAGGTGACCTTCAGACATCTGTAATCACGATGTAATAAATCTAAGCATAGAGAATCAGTTTGTTCTACTGCTAAAGGGAAGGAATTATTTCCCACTCACAGTGTATAGGTTGGAGATCAACACAGCTTTTCTCTATCTTCATAAGCAGTCATTCCATTAATTAGACCTTCAATTCCACTTGAATTTAATTAGCTCTAATTAATAAGTTCATTACAAAGATTGACGCACCCTGTTCAAAGCTTGTGTGCTAAAAGCTGATAAACACCTTCACCCTAATGAAAAATTGATTAGATGGAAGAAAAAAGGGTACCTGTGAAATAAACTTAGCTCTCCCACAGTTAAGTTGATATTCTGCAGCTTTGAAGTTGATCAAATCATCATAGGTCTGTTAATCAGAAAGTGAACCCACTGTAAGAAGGAAAGGTTCTAACAGAAATGAAAAAAGTCAGTGCTATTTGCACCATGCATGTAAATCAACCGTTTACTGTAATGTTAACTCTGTCACTCCTGGGAACATTTGTATTCATCGCACTCTTTAGGCGTTGAAAATGTATTTTGTTTAAATCATTAAGTTAAGCAATATTAACAAAAACCTGTACTTTGACATGATGGTATTCTAGCTTGCTGTTAACATTCTGCCAGGATGTATCCCTGTAGCTTAGAATTTACAGCCTGACTATGACCTCTCATACATAGAGGGACTTATTCAAGGCTATACGGAACTATATATATTTTTTTATGTATATATTCTAACTTTTTGTGGATTATACAAATTGTGGCAAAGGTGTAGTCAGAGACATAGCAGACAAAAATAAATAATAGATTTAACAAATTTCTGGTTTAGAAGGATTTTTTGTCTTTTACTTTTCTTACTAGACAGGGATGTGGGTTATTTTGTCTTTTCTTATGTACATCAAATAATCTTCAAGAGTTGTGCATGTTTGGCCTTTATAGTGTCCTTATAAGCCATTGCAGTTTTGCAGTATAAGTACTCTTATATTTGTTGAAATATTCTTTGGGGCTTTGAGAAATACAGGAAGGAGAGAGTTCTATATAAATGGTAGATCCTGAAGTCACATAGTAAGATCACAAAGGTGAAAGATTGGTTATATGAGAAAAAGGAGCTGGATAAAGTAACTATAAGGCATCCTTATTATATAATTATTCAACCTGAAAATAAATGAATTCACCCGTAAGAGTAAATTTGCTTAAAAGAACCTTAAACTCATAGCATATATCAGGAATTAACCACTGCATTGCAAAATTTGTTAGGACAATTTAGAAATCAAGAGCAGTTCAGGCATATACTTCTTGAAAACCCTGGGCGAGATTACATATACAGTGCAGGCTTCAGCGCGAGTGCTGCAACCCGTCCGTAGTTTCACCTCGCACATCAGGGTATTACATATACGGCGCCAGCAGTTCATAAAGTGCCGTAACTCAGATAAACTAGCGATGTCCAGAAATGAGCGTAAATACAAATTTCTGGTGTCGCCAGTGATTACGGCACTTTAGAAACTGCCAGCGCCTAACAAAAGTAAAAAATATATATAAAATCTCCCAAAAATAAGCCTGATAAAACCGACAACCCCCCACCACAACGCAATATGCCTATTTAAACTATTAACCCCTATATCCGCCATCAAACCCACACTGCAAGTACTAACTAAAGTATTAACCCCTAAATCCGCCATCAAACCCACAATGCAATAAACCTATTAAAGTATTAACCCCTAAATCCGCCAACCCCAACATCGCAAACTACCTAATAAAACTATTAACCCCTAATCCGCCATTAACCAACAACGCAAACTACCTATTAAAGTATTAACCCCAAAACCGCTAAAGCCAACAACGCAAACTACCTATTAAAGTATTAACCCCTAAAGCGCCAAAGCCCACAACGCAATAAACCTATCAAAGTATTAACCCCTAAACCGTCAAAGCCTACAACGCAAATAATTAAATTACTAAGCCCCCTAACCTAACTCCCCCTAACCTAACACCCACTAACCTAACACCCCTAAATGAACCCAAATTACCTAAATTACAAAATACTAAAGTTACTATTAAAATAAAAAAACTAACACTACTTTAAAAATAAAAAATAAACTAAGTATAAATTAAAGGGACAGTCTAGTCAAAATTAAAATTCTGGTGTAGATTGTCCCATTAAACTACAATTACATAAAATAAAAAAATCTAAGATTACAGAAAATAAAAAACAAAATTATCAAATTTAAAAAAATGATACCTAATCCCTATGAAAACAAAAAATGCCCCCAAAATAACCCCCCCCACACTCTAAGAGTAAACTTACAGTAGCCCTTAAAAGGGCTTTTTGCAGGGCATTGCCATAAGATAATCAGCTCTTTTACATTAAAAATACACAAAGTCCCTTCTAACAGTAAACCCCCCACCCACCAAACCCCCTAAAATAAAAAACCTAACACTAAAAAACCTAAACTACCCATTGCCTTGAAAAGGGCATTTGTTGGGCATTGCCACTTAAAAGGGCATTTAGCTCTTTTACAAAATGCCCATGTTAGCTTATGGGAGTAAAAATTGCGGGCGACGGGTGAAATATGCATGCGTAACTTGTATGCTACACCGCCTATGTAATACCAAAAGTGTGTAAAAACCGGCGTTGCTGGCTTTTGTGGGCGACGCCGCATATGTAATGGGGCCCCCTGATGGAATCCATATTCTAGGACCTCTTTGCTGTGACCATTTAGAGACAACTGTATAGGAGCTTGCATTGTTACAGACTCAGGTAAATTTCATTATGCTTAAGCATGATGGAGACTCTCCAGGCTCTTTTGTAAGGAGTTGAATAAGTACACTTTTTTACATGCAAAATCATGGAAATTAAATGTATAATTAGCAGGGAAACACAAATGTATTTTAAAGTTTTTATTTTATATGTATATTGCAGCTAAAAAAGGACATTTTTAAATGTATTATATTTTGTTTATTTTTGTTCCTGTACTAGTATTTGTGTGTTTATATACAGTATATGGGGCTTGTCATTTTCTTCCAATAAAACTGCAGGCATTGTCGTTATTAGCCGGTGACTTGTGTCCATGAAACCGAATATGCACTTCCTGTTAGTTGCAAATGCAAGATAAACAGCTTGAACAATATATTAAGAAGTTTAAATAGGGCAATTCATATGCATGACATACATTATTGAGTTGAATGTTCCTCTATAGCTGGCTGCTAGTATTAAGACAGTGTGGGTTAGCTAGGCCTATCAGTTATTTTATGTTACACTATTTAGTGACTCCATCATCCCTGAATGATTGTTTCAGTACTTGTAACAGTGCCCCCATGTCTGCTGTTAAGTGTTTTTAAAATCTTTAACAAAGACACACCCACAAAAGATTAAGGACATGAATCCACTTTCCCGCCGGAATTCACGCGATTGTTCATGCGATCACGTGATTTCAATTAAGGGAGATTTGGTCAGGGGGGTGCCTATGATGCTAGGCACATCCTCCAGCCAACATTCACATTTAAGAAACTGCTATGGCTTAAGGATAGCCAAATAGCTAGGACATTCTATGCCGTTCCAAATGGTGCTAAAGCCCAGCGTAGTTAGGTGGGCATGGAACGTCTTAACAGCGGGAAGGGGTTAAAAGTTGTCTCTAAGTTTCTTGGTTCTAGAAAGAATATTTCTTTAGTGCATTGGGATATCTTTTAACGAACAAAGGTCTTTGAAAACATATTGTCCACTTTTAAATTATAGAAATGATTAAAAAACCATGGCCATCTTCTTCAGAAAAGTTAGATGGTTTAATTTCTTAATCATGCCTTAAAGGGACATGATACCCAAATGTTGAAGCACTTGAAAGTTATGAAGCATATATTTACAGAGCTGACTAGAAAATATCACCTGAACATCTCTATGTAAATAAGGAAGATATTTTACCTCAAAATTTCCTCAGTAGCCACATCCCATTGTAAAGGGACTTTAAGCAGCCAATCAGGATGTTAGTCCTGGGGATTGCAAGGGAGCATGAATCTGGCATGTGCAGGCACAGTCATCTTTTTTCCCTCCTCAGGAAGTTTACTATGAAGTTTCACATGATCACAGTAAAGCAAAGTGTGACATCAGCACTGATGAAGCTTGATTGGCTGTTTTTTTTTATATGTAGCTGATAGTAGCTACACCATAACTGTTCACACAACACTTATTATCGTAAGTGAGCTAAAGAAATTTTGAGGTAAAATATCTTCCTTTTTTACAGTTACTCTGCATCACTTTCAAGTGATATAGCATATGGTATAATTTCCCTTTAACTTCTTATATAGATCTGAAAGAAGTCATGCCTAATTAAGTTTTTATATGCTTGTATATAGAAGCAATACATTCTTGTAGAATAGAAAAACTGTAAAAAGTCATAAATTACAAACAATATTGTGAGAGGAATTTGTAAACAAATCCACCATGTTCACTAAAACACCATCTAAGTCAGGTTTGCTTGTAATCACGCAGTTTAGCCCTGGCCTGGAAAGGAATTTTAGTTGTCTTTTTTTTTTTCTCTCTCTCAATCTCATATTCTCATTTTCTCTTTATTTTAAATAAAATGATTTGCATTATCATAATTTTCACTTGTGACATAATTACCAAATGGTAATTGCAACCTACAACTTTACATGTTGTACTTAAAAAATTTAAACACCCTAATGATGATAATAATAATAATAATAATAATAAAAACAGCTAGTTGATAATAAACTAAATACAGTCTGTATCATGAAAAAGATCTGTGAATGTGCTTTCATAGTTGCCTTTTAAATAATTGATTTCTAAAGATGTAACTAAAATAAGTTAATCCTTTATGGACTATGGTAGTTTGCACTTCAAAGAGAAAAAAAAATTAACTTTGGCCATTGATTTGCTGTTTAATGTTAGCTCCTCGCTGATTTTGGTTCAGTAGACTGTGTTGACGGCATACAATGAGGAAGAGAGATGGCTGGCTTTCTGTACTTTCTGACAAATCTTTAAACCATCAGAAACTCAGGACCTTATTCATATACAGTATAAACATCTCCAGGTGATCCATAACCAGTTAAAGGGACATTTCTTTTAATTATCACTACAAAACAGATTAGCATTTTTTTCAATTTAAAAATATAAACCCCTTCTTTGCTCAAAGATAGTTGTAATTACCAGGCACTGTTTACATTGCTCAGACAGATTCTTACACGCACACAAGGGGGTTATATTTTAGAATATAGTAGAATACAAAAACATCTGTTTTATAGCATCAATTTAAATGCAATCTTCTATGCCAATCCTTGTTGTAAACAACTGAATCATTAGCTAGATTTCTCCTCCTCTTTATAAAGCCTTTGGGGCTTTACTGTCGTACAAGAACTCTTTTCTATGAGGGCGTTAAATCATTAGACATGTTTTTCCATTTTGTTTTATAATAAGTACCTTTCTTCACTTCTTAAGTCTTCCATTAGTTTCAGTTCTTTTCCTAACAGTAGCGGAAAGACAAGCTTAAATTATGTGTTGATTTAGAAAAAAAGTATATATATAAAAAAAAACATATTTAGTGCTATCTAAACTGAAGCTCTGAATCTGTCAGCGTTACAATATCTGCTAAAAAAAATATTTTCTACAGATATCAATATGTCAGCGCTGCACTAATAAGCCTTCAAGTGAACTGTAGGAATCTACTGAGAAAATAAAAAGTAGCACCTGTCGGTGACGAGTGTTATTTTTAGCTATGTCACCTGTGTCATTGCCTGTTATGGTGTGACAACACATGGCAATATAGCACAACTTGGTGCAGATTCTAAGATAGAGCTATGAGTGCTGCATAACATACAATAAAACATTTTGTTAATGATAGTAAGCTCAGGTTATTGTTGTATATATTATTTTAACAAACCCTCTTGTGACCTTCAGTGCAATGCTTTTCACAGCGAACGTTTAACGTGCACATCTAATGTTACTGTGTATTAACTCCTCAGGAATTCAGTACATTTATCTCACTATGTGGCAATGTTTGCCCATAAGCAGTCATTATACAAACATGACTTTTGTGAGCATTTGTTCCAAGCGTCTATTGTAGCAATAAATTACTGCAAGGCCCAAACACTATTTAAAACAGGGATATGACGTTTACCTGATGAATGAATCAGTTGCAAAGTTCATTGTCTTGTAAAACCTACTGAAGTAATTGAAAGGATTCCTTGAATTTTTCTAATTTGTTTAATTGTATAATTGTTAATTACATTAGTGTAAAATAAACACTTTCTATCTATCTATCTATCTATCTCTCTCTCTCTCTCTCTCTCTATATATATATATATATATATATATATATATATATATATATATATATATATATATATATATATATATATATATAAAAAATATTGCAAGCAAGTAATAGAGAATAAATGGCTGATATAAGCACTAAGACAACTCTAAGTATACAAAGAACAAAGAGCAATATAAAGTTTCATGGCGATGCAGGCCCTATAAACATCAATTTTTTAACCAATGAGTGTTAGAAGGAGAAAGGACACATCATAGTAAATGCTCCTACAATAAAGATAGGAAATACAGAACTTTTTTTTCAAATAATTGGATAAGCCATATATTTAATAGGTGCCTAACAAGACAGGCACTATACAGACAGAGTTTTGACTGTTATTGCCAAACTAGTGATCCACAAATAGTACAATTAAACATAAAAACAAACAATACATAGTAAGCCCACATAAATGTGAGAACATACATAGGCTTAGTCACGTGACTAGCAAGGGCCCATATGTGTAATGCGCATCAGCAATAGAAAGGCTCAATAGGATAGAACGTTACCACTACACCCCAGTTGCACATAGAACCCCCTTGATAAGATGCCAAGGAGGAATAACCTCAGCAGGTTCACAAATAGGGATCTAAGAGGGTCGCGGATCCTAAAGAAATAAACAAGTATAAGGCAGGATAAGCATACAGTCATAAGTAATGCAGCATTCAAGCATAGAAATGTGACAAGTGTTATATGGATGTTAATAAAGCAGACAGGCTTTTAATAGCTATAAGCATAGACCAAAAGGCAGCGTTGTCCTCGCAACAGGGTCATTTTCCTTCTGTGACCCCCCACAAGAAGAGTGGTATACTAGAAATACAGTTTCTGCACAGATTCAAGTTCAAGTCAAGTATCCATAAAGTCCCCTCTTAATCGGGAGCTCCAAACTTATCTTGTTATCCAGCTCCTGGTAGACTGTAATATGAGACAGGCAAGGCATTTAGCTATCCCGGTGCCTGTAAAACTTTTCCACCATAGTCTCTGCCAAAATCAGCAGCGTATAGAGAAACTTTGTTGTGATGCGCTGGGCGTGGTTATGTGACAATAACCACCAATGCCAAATATATATATATATATATATATATATATATGATAGGGGTAAAGTCAGATATTGGGTAATACTAGGATTACCTGGGTAAATCTCATCTCAATACGAAAATGTAGTATATGCCCCTTAGCTAAATATCCTGTTTTCAGGGGAAAAAGTGACTTTAGATAATGAAATGTTATATGTCAACCGTATCGCTACATGCTATAACGTTATCAATGAGTAGAAATTAAGTTTGTTTTCTGGCACTACACTTTCAATTATATAATGGATTAAAACAGTTTGTGGGTATCTTTAAAGGGAAAAAAAATATTGGTAATTTCTGAAACAATATTCTTGTCCCCCCCAATGTGAATGTGGTAATGCCTTAGTGTAATACATTTTTTATCCACATTTATGATTATATTATTGTATATAGACTTAATCCACCATTCTACAAAGAAGTGAATAAGATCTATGATATCAATAATAAATAAAATAGAACCAATAATAAATACAAAATATTATTTACACTTAAAATGTGACTTCTTTCATTGATGAGTATGGTTTTTGGAAAGGCTAAAAAAAATGTTTACAATATATATAGGAATCATTTTATACAGCTGTCACTTCCTTGAAGAGTAATTACTACATTTGGCAACTCTTTGTAGGGCCCTCTACCCACTCACTCATCAGATCCATAATGTGTCTCTTAAATGCCACCTTTGTATATTATACCTGTGTTTACAGTGCTGGGGAATCTGGAGTTCTACAAATAAATGATAATACATATGTACAATTGTTTTTAGAACCTATCTATTTAACCTATGATTACTTTAAATCATGAAGTTTAAATTGAATGTCATGCAGTACTAAAAGTAACACTTCTTATGTCTCTTTCCCCCAACTAGAAATTTGTGCTGTGGACTGTGGCAATCATGGTGTCTGCATGGGGGGTTCATGTCGCTGTGAAGAAGGGTGGACTGGTCCTTCCTGCAACCAAAGAGCTTGTCATCCTCGTTGTTTGGAACACGGCACATGTAAAGATGGAAAGTGTGAATGTAACCAAGGGTGGAACGGTGAACACTGCACCATTGGTAAGTTATGACACCTCTGGGGTCATCGGATACAATGTCATTTGTGTCTTATAACCTGTTTAGTTTTGCACTGGCATAAAGCTAAATCTTACAAAGTAGTGCATGAATTTAACTTGCTAGAAGTAATTTATGTCACCTTAGATTGTGATATATAAATTGTATGTTACTTGTGTACTTGGTTATCATGTTTGACTTAGATTTGACATGTCTTCTTGTGTTACAATTTGAATTATGTTAGCAGTATTTCAGTTAGTACTTTAAATAGTGCAGTAATTCCAGCTAATCATACAAAATACTAAATGAGAATATAAAGAGTGAGCATCACTAAGAATGGTCTTCCTGGACTCTACAATTCCTGATATTTTAGAGATCCTTTTTATTATAGTATAGTCAACGCTTTATAATTTAGCGAATAGGCGAAATATAAAGACGTTTGAAAGAGTAATTCTTTGTGAATCCAGAGGTCTTTTAGACTTGTGTGAGAAGCTAACACATTAACTTTTACACTAAAACATATACCATATGCTATTGGCACAAATACAGGCAGCATAAACAACTGAAGGTGGCATCTGGGGAGAGGTCATGTTGGCATATAGGGTAGAAAAAGCATAGTGAATAAAGAGTATGTTGTCAGGATGAGAAAGGTTGCTCCAGGCCAATAAAGTTGAAACTTGAAATCGCATTGCATCATTAAAGATTATTGTAGAAACCTGAGAGAACATCATACTTAGAGGGGATTTATCATACATAAGTGAGATATTATGTTGCAGTGGGTAGAGATTTCACACTGAACATGCTAAAGTCTTAAGGGATGGTAAAGTACAAATGAAACATTTATGATTCAGCTAGAG
This sequence comes from Bombina bombina, assembly GCF_027579735.1. NCBI lineage: Eukaryota > Metazoa > Chordata > Amphibia > Anura > Bombinatoridae > Bombina > Bombina bombina. The sequence continues at coordinate 1,175,719,159 of NC_069500.1, forward strand.
CATTCAGACAACTTTCCAGTATACTTCTATTATAAAAAATTGCTTTGTTCTCTTGGTATTCTTTGTTGCAGAGTAAACCTAGGTATGCTGATAGGAGCTTAGGAGTGTACACGTGTCTCGCATCTATGGCAGCAGTGTTTTAGAAGGCTAAAGACATGCATACTCCTATATTCACTATAGGATTAACAAAGAATACCAGGAAAACTAAACAAAATGAATAGTAGAAGTGAATTGCAATTTTTGTTTAACATTTCATCCAATCTTATCCCATCTGTTTAATTTTGATAATGTCCCTTTAACATAATAATAGAATGGAATATATGTAAAACGTTGCATACACAGACTGGTTAATACTGCCTCTGTAAAACGACCTTTTGCAAACATAACCAGCAGTGGCTCATAGCAATGCCTATAGCTTATAGGGACAGTCAACTCAAAAAATGTACTGTTTAAAAAGAAAGATAATCCCTTTATTAGCTATTCCCCAGTTTTGCATAACCAACACAGTTATATTAATATACGTTTTACCTCTCTGATTACCTTGTATCTAAGCATCTTCTATAAGCCCCCTGATCACATGACATTGTATTTATTATCTATTGACTTAAGCCAATTAGTGCAGTGTCATCCACAACCCACGGGCATGAGCACACTGTTATCTGTATGGCTCACATGAACTAGCACGTCCCTGTTGTGAAAAGTTAATAAAAAAGCATGTGATAAGAGGCTGTCTTTAGTGGCTTAGAAACAGGCAGAAATTTGGAGGTATAAAGGTTATAAAATATATTAATATAACTATGTTGGTTGTGCAAAGCTGGGGAATTGGTAGTAAAAGTGTTATCTATCTTTTTAAACAATATCAATTTTTGTGTTGACTGTCCCTTTAATATTGTTTTTGATCACTGCCTAAAAAGACATTCATTGTTGTAATGCTTAAACTCATCAGTGAAAAAGGATCGGTACAAATACTGACCAATATCTTTTAAGTACAGCTTTTGTCTCAGCGTATGTACAGCTGACAGATGCCACAACCCAGAAGGGGCCGTAGTAACAAAAGAGTTCATCAAGCATGACAGTGAATATTGGTAATCCATGCGCCACAGAGGTGCCAACTGCAAAAATCTTCTGAAGTTTAATTGTCCAAAAATCCGTAACCCAAACATTCCATCAATGATTCTTATAGAACTAATATTGCTCAGTGCTACGGTCTGTTTTCTTATGGGAAATCTTGTGATGTTTTGTCTTGGGGTATTGCACATTGAATTTATAGTATTTTGCATTTGAGAACAAAAACTCGCTACTGTCGAGAAGAAAAGCATATTGAAAATCAATACAGATGCAATGATTCTGCAGTGGTTTGGCTTCATCCATGTGATAGTCTGCTAAAAAGACCAAGACTTGCCAGTTTCCATTGCTTTAATACAATCTAATTCATTCAAAAGTAGTTGTTCAATTCTTATTTACTACTAAAATACCAATGGCATCTCTTGTCTAGCCTAGCTCTCCAGGGCTTTGTAGCTTCTACCTGTTGTACGTAAATATATCTACTGATAGTGCAAAGTTCTATTGCCTGGGGCTTGCCTGAAGCACTATTGCATGTCTTTTAACTGTTTATTACTGATACATGCGTTAGTAAAATTCTTAACCCATGAACAAAAGATAATTGCACTTTAAATTGCTTAAATTTAAATAAACATAGATGATATTAAAGGAGCATTGAATTGCAAATAATTGCTGTACAAAAATGAACGGTTTGTTAGCATTTTACTCTCTAATTGTATTATTTGCAAGGTTTTGAAAATCAAGAACAGTCTAAAGACACAACACTTGTAAAGCCTGGCAGAGTTACTGTTTCTAGTTGTATTACTGTAATCTAATCTAAGCAATCACTGCATAGAATGTTTCAGATGCATTTCAATGTACTTAAAGGGATATTAAACATTAAATACACTGCATAAGCATACTATTGAGGTTATTTTACGCCTCCTTCTAGTCATGGGGGCAGCAATGTTGAAATCTAGTATTCACTACATTCCAGTGCTGATGCACATGTGCAGCAAATCTCCTTCACATACAGTACCTGCAGTGTAACCTATGTTCTATAATGGCAGCACCCATAATTTGAAGGGGGTGCATGAAATTTATTTAGTGTTTAATGTCCCTTTAAAGCTACATGCTAGGGCAACTGTTTATTCCTGATGCATGTGTAAGTAAAATACTTAACCCATAAATAAAATATAAATACACTTCTAATTGCTCAAATTTTAAATAAAGATAGATGGACCTTAAATACAGTTTTTACATAAACTCAGCAAATATCAGCAATTAAAACCTGAATTGCAACAATTGGTGTACAAAAATAAAATGTTTTATTAGCATTTTATTTTCTATTTTTTATTTTTAATTTATGAAGTTTTGAAAATCAAAAACACTCTGTCACACCCCTTGTAAGTCCTGACAGAATTTGTGTTTCTGGTTTCTATTGCTGTGTGATCTAATCCAAACAATCACTGCATAGAATCTTGCAGATACATAACAATGTACTTATTACAGGCTAGTGCTATAATAAAATGCTTTAATTAGTTACAGCATTTTCTTATCATACATATTTCTTGGTATATGTGTGTTTAACCCCTGTATATAGTAAGATACAGTTAAACTTCTGCTGCCAGTTCTAAGATCACCTACCATGTCACCCTCACAAACAGTAATGTGCTGTGGCTCCTTTTAAGAGTTTGTTTAATCCTTATGCAGATATTAAGCAAAGGGTTAACTTGGGCTATTCATGCAATAGTAAAATGCTCTAGCAATTTAAAACACCTTATTATTAAAGACTGCCCACTTGTCCCTATTTGAAAGGGACAGTCCCCAATTCTGACCTCTGTCCATCTGAGACAGCCATGTGTCCCTATTTGCAGAATTTCCTGCAGCCCCACCCATAGAACAACCAGATACGCCCATAAACTGCCAGACACACCCACAAACTGCGCAGACGCACCCAATATCTGACCCACTATCCACCCACGACACTGCCCTTCTGATACAACCTCATCTACAAGCTGGTGACAGCCCCTCTCAACACCCCAAGTCCCTAATTCCTAGCCACAAATGTTCGGAGGTGTGTTTATTGCACTAAGCATGTCCCTTTTATATTTAATATCTGTGCTGTGTTCTTTGTTAGTAACTGTGACCTTATTAACTATATAATTAAAGGGCCAATAAAGTCAAACTAAAAGTTTCATTTTTCAGATAAGGCGTGCAATGTAAAAAATCCTTACCAATATGCTTCCCGTATCAAAACATACATTCTTTTAATATTCATATTTTCCTAGACTCCAGTTCCTACTGAGCATATGCAAAAGTACACAGCATATACATATATGCATTGTGTGATTGGCTGTTGGCTGTCACATGATACTGGGGGAACATATTTTACTGCTCATTTCAAATTTAAAGAAAGTTGCATTGCATTGTCTCTTTATTCTATATTTGTCAATCATTCAATTCTACTGTATTTAGTGGTCCTCTTTTGAAAATGGGTGCTTCATTATTGTACCAATAAAAAGACCAGCTATACATTCTTTACACTTTGTTATTGTTACTTTACTAAACATAATATATTGTAAAATGCCCCTTTAATAATTAGGAGGACACTCACACTTCACTGGGAGGAGCACATTTTCTTTTTAATAACACGATAAGTCCATGGATCATCTAAATTACTAATGGGATATTCACCTCCTGGTCAGTAGGAGACGGCAAAGAGCACCCCAGCATAGCTGTTAAATAGCTACTCCCTTCCCTCCCACCCCAGTCATTCTCTTTGCCTGCGTTAGTGATAGGAAGTGGCAAAGTGAGGTGTTAGAAAAGATTCTTCAATCAAGAGTTTATTATTTTTAAAGTGGTATAGGATTGTGCTGCTTTGTCCTAGTGTGTAGCTGTAGTCCATATCAGTCTCTTCAGTAGAGCTTTGGTGGCTTTAGAGTAATGGGAACTTGTGGGACATAATTCTCACTGCGCCTCCCATATTTAATACTGCCCTAATTTCCTATAGTCTGAGGGTTTTGACTCAGTCTTTGTTTTTCTACAGGTCGATGTGAGGAAGAGGACCTCTCAAACCTGTGCACTGCCTTGCTGTCAGGCAGTAATATGAGGTAAGTGCAGCTCAGAAAAGAGTTGGCACATGCTACTACCTTATTAAATTTATAAAGGGGCTTTTCCTATTAGCTGCACTTTATTTTGACACAATCTCTCATGGGCTGCAAGAGGGAGTGTTGGACAGCAATATGTTTTGTTACTGGGGAAGCTCTCTAGAGCTAATTAGCCGAGAAGGCTATAGTCTCTTTGAGGTTTAAGTTTACTTATAAGCAGTGTATTAAAGGGCTTTGGTGGTTCCTTCTCCTTGGGGTTACATTTTTCCCCAGGAGAGGACGTTTAGGTTAAGTCACGCCCGCGCTAGGCGGATCTTTTTTTCCTGCGCGTGCCTCTTCTTGCGCTTTTCAGTGGAAACATTCTGGGCTGCAAGAGAGGAGTCTCCGGTCTGTGTGTGTCTAGGAGCACATGTTAGCTACTAATTACATGCGTTCCTAGGACCGGGCTGCATCAATCGTTTTCTGGCATTAATCCAGATCGTCCGTTGCGCAGAGGGAACTTCCTGGTCTTGTTTAGGAAGGTAGGCGCCTCAGCGGGGCTGCTGAGGTGTGGAGGTTACTGGGGGGTTATAATTATTTAACTTTCAATAATTTTCAGTGCGCAGTAAAATAGTTGCGCTTTTAAAATTTAAAGTCACAGTAAAGTTTTGTTGAACTTTCAATTTTTTATTAAATTTCAAGTTTTTGTGTCAGGACTTTACTAAGTGTGAACCATTATGGATCAAGGGACTTTGTAAAACGTTCCTTGCTCGTTGTGTTTTAATGCTATTGTGGAACCACCAATACCTTTCTGTCCTTCTTGTATTGAGAGGACTATAAGTTATAAGGATAAGATTTTATCTGAGCCAACTTCTTCAAAGGTGGATGTTGTTCAGGAATCTAATGATGAGGTACAATATATGCCGCAACTTTCTCCTCAAGCGCTCCAAGTGTTACCGCACTCACAGGCAGTGCTCTGCATCTCCTCTGTAACTACCACTGGTGTTACTTTAAAAGACATCGCATCTCTCATGTCTTCTACAATTTCTGATGCGCTGTCTGCTTTTCCCTTGTTGCAGGGTAAATGTAAGAGGAAGACAAGTCATTTAGCAAGCTAGGTTTCTGATGCAATTGTCGCGGTTTCGGAGACCTCCTCTCAGAAGCCTGAGGAGGAGGAAGCCGTGGTAGCATCTGAAGGTGAAATTTCAGATTCTGAAAGTGTATTTCCACTCGCTGATACTGAAGTGGTATAATTTAGATTTAAGATGGAACACCTCCGTCTATTACTGAAGGAGGTTTTAGCTTCTTTAGATGATAGCAACTCCACGGTAGTGGTTGTCCCTAAGAAATCCAGTAAGTTAAACAGATATTTCGAGGTTCCCTCCTCGACTGATGTGTTTCCGGTCCCTGACCGAGCTTCTGAGATCATTGCTATGGAGTGGGAGAAACCGGGTATTCCTTTTTCTCCATCTCCTATTTTTAAGAAGATGTTTCCCATTGCCGACTCTATCAAGCAGGCTTGGCAGACAGTCCCTAAGGTGGAAGGGGCTATTTCCAGTTTAGCTAAGAGAATTACTATTCCTATAGAGGATAGTTGTGCTTTCAAAGATCCTATGGACAAGAAATTAGAGGGCCCACTCAAAAAGATGTATGTACACCAGGGTTTACAATGGCAACCAGCTGTGTGCATTGCTACCATCACTAGTGTGGTGGCATATTGGTTTGACGCACTATCTGACGCTCTCAGAACGGAGACTTCTTTACACGAGATTCAGGATAGGATTAAAGCTCTTAAACTAGCTAATTCCTTTATTACAGATGCTTCCCTTCAAGTTATCAAACTGGGAGCTAAGATTTCTGGTTTTTCTATTTTGGCCGCAGAGCCTTATGGCTGAAGCCTTGGTCTATGGACGTTTCCTCTAAGTCCAAACTTCTGGCTATTCCTTATAAGGGAAAGACCTTATTTGGTCCTGGCCTATCGGAATTATTTCTGACATTACTGGAGGTAAGGGTCATCTTCTCCCTCAGGACAAGAGAAATAGGATGAAGGGACGACAGTAATTTTCATTCCTTTCGTAATTTCAAGGGAAACTCCTCATCTTCCATTTCCAAACAGGAACAACCAAAAACTACATGGAGATCCAGCCAGCCTTGGAATAAGGGAAAGCAGTCCAAGAAGCCTGCCATTGGGTCAAAGTCAGCATGAAGGTCATGCCCCCGATCTGGGACCGGATCTGGTAGGGGGCAGACTTTCTTTCTTTGTTCAAGCTTGGATCCAAGATGTTCAGGATCCCTGGGCATTAGAAATTGTGTCCCAGGGATACAGATTGGAATTCAAAAGTTTTCCTCCCAGAGGAAGGTTCCTGCTTTCAAGATTATCTGCAGACCAGATAAAGAGAGAGGTGTTCTTACATTGTGTAAGAGACCTCTCAGACCTGGGAGTGATTGTTCCTGTTCCATTATTGGAACAGAGTCAGGGATTTTACTCCAATTTATTTGTGGTTCCAAAAAAAAGGGAACTTTCAGACCCATTTTAGACCTCAAGAGTCTAAACAAATTCCTCAGGGTTCCGTCCTTCAAGATGGAAACTATCCGTTCCATTCTTCCTTTGATCCAATAGGGTCAATTCATGACAACAGTGGACTTAAAGGATGCCCATTCACAAGAACCATCACAAGTTCCTAAGGTTCGCCTTTCTGGACAAACACTTTCAGTTTGTGGCTCTTTCTTTTGGTCTGGCCACTGCTCCCAGAATTTTCACAAAGGTTCTGGGATCTCTGTTAGCGCCATCTTTCCATCAAGCGGGATCACACACGAGCATGGTGTTATCCTTCCTTCGCTCTCACGGGTGGAAGGTAAATTTACAAAAGAGTTATCTTATCCCAAGTACAAGGGTAACTTTCTTGGGTACCGTAATAGTTTCTCTGACGATGAAGGTTTTTCTGACAGAAGTCAGGAAATCAAAGATTATCAATACTTGCCGAGTTCTTCAGTCCACTCCACAGCCATCAGTGGCTCAATGCGTGGAAGTTGTTGGGCTGATGGTAGCGGCAATGGACATCATCCCGTTTGCTTGGTTTCATCTCAGACCTCTGCAGTTAAGCATGCTCAGGCAATGGAACGGAGACTATACCAATTTGTCTCCTCGGATTCTACTGGAGCAGGAGACAAGGGATTCTCTTCAATGGTGGTTGTCTCTGGATCATCTCTCCCAGGGAACCTGCTTCCGCAGAACATCCTGGGTGATTGTGACAACAGACACCAGCCTTCTGGGGTGGGGAGCACTCTGGGGCTCTCTAAAGGCTCAGGGAGTTTGGACTCGTCAGAGTCTGTTCTTCCTATAAACATTCTGGAGCTGAGAGCGATCTTCAATGCTCTTCTGACCTGGCCTCCGTTAGCCTTGTTCCAGTTCATCAGGTTCCAGTCGGCCAACATAACGTCAGTAGCTTACATCAATCAACAGGGAGGAACGAGGAGTTCCTTAGCGATGAGAGAGGTATCCAGGATAATTCAGTGGGTGGAGACCCACTCTTGCTGCCTGTCGGCGATCCACATACCAGGGGTGAACAACTGGGAGGCGGACTTCCTGAGCAGGCAGACTTTTCATCCAGGGGAGAGGGAACTTCATCCAGAAGTATTTTCCAGTCTGATCCTCAGGTCGGGTCAGCCGGAATTGGATCTCATGACATCTCGTTAGAATGCCAAGCTCCCGAGATACGGTTTGAGGTCCAGGGACCCCCGGGCGGAAATGATAGATGCTCTGGTGGTTCCTTGGACCTCCAGTCTAGCATACCTATTTGCTCCGTTTGCTCTTCTCCCTCGGGTGATAGCTCGAATCAAGCAGGAGAAGGCATCGGTGATCCTCATTGCTCCGACTTGGCCTCGCAGGATTTGATATGCAGATCTGGTGGACATGTCGTCTCAGCCACCTTGGAGCCTCTTCTTGCGCTTTTCAGTGGAAACTCCAAGGGGGCTGGACATGTCGTCTCAGCCACCTTGGAGTCTTCCGGTGAGGAAAGACCTTCTAATTCAAGGTCCCTTCCTTCATCCAAATCTAGTTTCTCTGAAGCTGACTGCTTGGAGATTGAACGCTTAATCTTGTTTAAGCTGGGTTTTTCTGAATCGGTCATTGAGACCATGATTCAGGCTCGTAAGCCGGTGACCAGGAAGATTTACTATAAGATATGGCAGAAATATTTATATTGGTGTGAATCCAAGGGCTACTCATGGAGTAGAGTTAGGATTCCTAGAATTTTGTCTTTTCTCCAAGAGGGTTTGGAGAAAGGATTATCGACAAGTTTTCTGAAGGGTCAAATCTCTGCCTTGTCTATTTTGTTACACAAACGTCTGTCAGATGTTCCAGATGTTCAATCCTTTTGTCAGGCCTTGGTTAGCATCAGGCCTGTGCTCAAACCAGTTACTCATCCATGGAGTCTGAATTTAGTTCTTAATGTTCTCCAATGGCCTCCGTTTGAGCCTATGCATCCCTTAAATATTAAGTTGTTATCTTGGAAAGTTTTGTTTCTTGTTGCTATTTCTTCTGCTCGTAGAGTCTCGGAACTCTCGGCATTGCAGTGTGATTCTCCTTATCTTTTTTTTCCCCATTTGGATAAGGTAGTTTTGCGTACTAAGTTAGGGTTTCTTCCTAAGGTTGTATCTAATAGGAACATTAATCAAGAGATTGTTGTTCCTTCCTTATGTCCCAATCCTTCTTCCAAGAAGGAACGTCTTCTGCACAATTTGGACGTGGCTCGTGATTTAATGTTTTATCTGCAGGCGACTAAAGATTTTCGTCAGTCTTCTGCTTTGTTTGTGGTTTTCTCAGGGAAATGTAGGGGTCAGAAAGCTACGGTTACTTCTCTTTCTTTTTGGCTGAAGAGTATCATCCGTTTTGCATATGAGACTGCTGGACAACAGCCTCCAGAGAGAGTTACGGCTCATTCCACGAGGGCTGTTGCTTCCTCATGGGCATTCAAAAATTAAGCTTCTGTGGAACAGATTTGCAAGGCTGCAACTTGGTCTTCTCTTCACACTTTTTCAAAGTTCTACAAATTTGACACTTTTGCCTCGGCTGAGGCAGTTTTTGGGAGAAAGGTTCTTCAAGCAGTGGTGCCTTCCATTTAAGTTCCCTGTCTTGTCCCTCCTGTATCATCTGTGTACTCTAGCTTTGGTATTGGATCCCATTAGTAATTTAGATGATCCGTGGACTCATTGTGTCATTAAAAAGAAAAAAAAAATGTATGCTTACCTGATAAATTTATTTCTTTTTTTGACATGATGAGTCCACGGCCCGCCCTGTTTTTGTAAGACAGGTTTTTAGGGTTATGTAAACTTCAGACACCTCTGCACCTTGGCTTTTCCTTTCTCTCCTAGACTTCGGTCGAATGACTGGGGTGGGTGGGAGGGAAGGGAGGAGCTATTTCACAGCTCTGCTGTGGTGCTCTTTGCCGCCTCCTGCTGACCAGGAGGTGAATATCCCATTAGTAATTGAGATGAGCCGTGGACTCATCGTGTCAAAAAAGAAATACATTTATCAGGTAAGCATACATTTTGTTTTTACAACACAAAGAGGGCAAATTAAATAATATATGCATATGACAATGGTGTTTTATTTTCCTTAAAAATGTTGTGGGTAATTTTGAGTTTTATGTCCCTTTAAATGTAAAGTAACTAATCTGAAGTTAAAATATCTGTTAATTAACAACCAATATGCAATAACATAAATTTTGCTAGACAAAAATAATAATAGTGTTTCTTTAGTCCCCTTGGGAGGGATGTCAGTGATCTTTATTTTTTTTAAGCATTGCTTCAATGCTTCTAACACCTGCAAAATCTAACTGTAAAAAAACCCTGTAAAATGCTCCTTAATCACAATAATGTAGGACACATGTTTATATAATACTTTGTAAGCACTCAGTGGTGTATACATTAGTAGGTGAGCTTTACAATACAATATTTGTAGAACACATTGTTTCACCTCTTCACTTCATAGATTATTTGATAAATCTTGTAGGCAAAACATGTAGAATGACATTATATTAATGAGCCCCATCTACTGTTTTATTTCAACATATGTTTCTTAACTTTTTTTTTCTAAAGGTTCCTTATTGTGAAATACATGACATGCCTAGAAATACTTCTTGGGACTTGCCTAGCACTGCTGATCCTGAGCAGCGAAAGCGGCTAATGCAATCAGCGGCGCTAGTTCCATATCTGAGTCACGCGACTAGCGCTGTTTATTGGATCAGCAGCATTTTCCACTCTGGACCCGCAGTTCTTTGTGAATCCCAAGTAGTATTTGTACTGTGTGTTTAACCCCTTTGTGGGGATTAAATACATTGCAATACAGGGTCGATATACTGTAATTTTTGTTATTTTTTTAACCATAATAGCCCTTTAAATTTAAATTGAGTATTTCCTTACAGAACACAGTAGTTTGAGTGATGTATTAATGGCCAAAAGTGTGCAGGATTATGACTGTTCTATAAAATAACTATTATATTTATCATACAGTTGTAATGTTCAGTTATTATTCACATTAAGTACATATAGATTCAGACTAGTATTAAAACAGAAATAAATCAGAGCTTGACAAATCTATATCAACAGGTTGCTATGGCGAATGGCACCATAAAATGTAAGACCTGAACACAAGCCATTCTGCTTTTCCTTTTCACTGCTGCTCCTGTTCTATTTTGCCACAGTGGGTAACTGCAGACATTGGTATTGCCTCAAGACAGCATCTGAAACTACATTTCCCAGGATTCCAAAATATCAAATCTTAGCATATACATTTTTTTTTTTAATGGGGAGAATACAGCTCTGAAAAAACTACTCATTGCAAAAATAGGGGAAACTATCCCTTAGCCAACCCTTAGCTACTTGATTATTAATTGGTAGCAGAATTTCTGCTTTACAGAAATGGAGCCAAATAATGCTTTACTGATCTACAGACTGGGATTAAAAACTGTTTTTTTTTCAGTAGCTGTATTGTTTCCTTCATTTGTTTGGGCCAAAGCATTTTTTTTAAAATATATTAAAAATAACTTACATATAATATGGAATATAAAAAAGTATCAATGAGCGTTTTTTGGTCACAAAGCTAAGATTCTGTTCATTTTAAATGTCTAGCGTTCAACTTTCAGGTAGCTCTATAAAAGCGTAAGTAAATGTATTATGAGAAAATACAAAAACGACAGCGATACAGGAGTAGGGGACTTTGTTTCTGTGAACTAGGTTATCAGCAGCAGTAGGGCATGTGCGAGATAATGGAATCTGAGTGTGAATAGAACAGACCTACTTTGCCAAGGATTAGAGTCTAGACCAAGGGTTCCCACACTTTTTTGTGTTGGGATCTACTTTTCAAATGACCAGCTCAACAGGATCTACCCACTAAAAATGGGCTGGCTCCTAAGTTTACATTCCTGCCTTTTCAAATAAAGATACCAAGAGAATAAAGAAAAATTGATAATAGGTGTAAATTAGAAAGCTGTTTAAAATGGCACGCTCTATCTGAATCATGAAAAAAATAAAATGTGTGTTTCATATCCCTTAAAGATTGCATAATTTAGCAACACATGGATGTGCAAAAGCATAAATATATAACAGATTAATACTGACGACAAAAGTAGCACTTACTTTAATTTGGGTTAACAGGAGCAACTCCTTGTGCCATGTTACAAAACACTGCTTTCAAATTACTGCCACTGACCCCCTTTTTATTTTGCACCGTGGGCTTGGCCTGATATGACCCAGTGAGGCTTACACAAATAAATTTTAATAGCGCGCCATGCAGACCATTTCTTACCAGGTCAACATGTTAATTTGCCAGACATCAATCAGACTTATTCCCTTAGCTCAGCAGCCTCTGCCTCCACTTTTTCTATCTATTAACGCTTACCCGCATAACTATACTATAGCGCCATATCCATTAGGAGAGTACTCACTCAACCATGCTTTTGATAGGCCAATTGTGTTGACATTTTGAAATTGGTTGAAATCGATGTCCCTCAAAATCGAATCCTGTAGCACTTTTCGTGTTCGACCATCAGACTGTTTACGGGCACGTGATAAATAACCAGCCATTACAAGCTTGCAGTAGCAATTAGCACTCAGAAAATTAACCAGAGATCAGAAATTGGCTCCTAAATTAAATGTGGTGTAGTTTAGTAAAATAAAAAAAAATCTGCATTTTTATTTAAAAAGAATTAACTACACAAAGCAGTTTTTAAAGTTTAAAGTTTGCTGGTTTGGGTTGTTAGAAAAAAAGCGGCATTGAAAGTGCCTTTACATAGCGGTCTATGGGGACTGTGTGTTTTCTATAAATATATATGTATATGCTTATATACATATTTATGTGTTACTATGTGTATATACACATATAAAAACATATATGTATATGTGTACATATATGTATATGTGTATATATATCATTTATCACAATGTTAATACTGAGGCACAGACAAGAGGGTCAGCCAGCTAACATGCTGTGTGGTGCGGCGTATGCGGCATGTAGCTCCCTGGGCACAAAATTCAGATAGATGTATTTCTTGATGGTAACCCTTCCTTAAGGCCAAATAGTAAACAAACAGACTGATCACTGAGGATATAAATAAGCCGTATGCTCACCACTTCTTGCGCAGCTGCCAGCCATGCACTCAAGGGGAAGCAACCAGCCCTCCTTCTGAATCCTTATGTCGGTTGTCTCCGTCCAGTGGGCTGTCATATGAGGCACTCAGAGGGTCCCAGAGAATCCCAGATTGCTGCACAGTTTGCCCGCATAAGCACGCTGCTCCGGCCAGCAGACGCTACGGTTCGCTCACCACTGTGTCACTTGACCACTTCAGGCACCAATAGTGTAGCTCCAATATCGATCCTAGTAAACTATGAAGGTGCCAGGCTTGTGGGGATTACAATTATGTGAAGAGAAAAAGAATGCCGGTACAATCTTCACTAAAACAAAGTCTTTATTGGCACAGAAATGTCTGACGTGTTTCAGCACTAAGCCTTAATTCATATACATATATATTTAAATGTGCTGTCCATTGTTGCATGACTTACAAGAAAATACCACGGCGTGCGGCTGCACTAATCCGGAACCAGAACAAAGTGGAGGAAATGGAAGGCAGGCTGCACCGGAGTACCGTAGCAATGGGTGATCAACCTAAATAAGCATACCAAATGTAGAAAAGAGCAGGCACTACTCGGTGTGTTAAAATAAAAAAAAATGAATCTTTATTCAGCTTCCATATAAAAAAACAGAATGGAAACAAATAACACCAGACATAAGGCGGACTAAGAGACAAAGAGGGACAAACTTCCTGACGCGTTTCACGCCCCCTAGTGGCGCTTAATCATAGGCTGGAGTGTTAATGAAAAGGTATCCCTTATAAAGGGTTAGTTAACCCTTCTCACAGCAAATAAAAATATTTAAAATATTAAATAATGAATATACATTGCAAAATAATCATACCTTGAATAACTATGGAGTACACATTTCTCTGTTATAAATTTATCCAGTGAATTTTAGACCTAATTCATTAGTACTGAAATAAAGCAATAAGTCATGACACATATTTGGATCATTATGATTACGTACCACCAAAAGCAGGTCATTTATATATCTGACGAGAAGAACTATATGGTCCTGCCATGGATTAATGGGGGAGTAAACATACATTAGCTCCCACCATGCCACAAAGATGTTCGCAAAAGCCATGGGCAAATTTAGCACCCCATGGCCGTCCCCCGGATTTGCAGATAGAACTTTTTGTCAAATAAGAAAAAAATTATGTGACAGCAAGAACCGCAGAACATCTCCTATGTATAAACTCACTGAGTCATCTAGATTACAATCTTTTTCCAGAAAGAAATAAACGGCTTTAATGCCTACATTTTGAGGTATACTCGTGTAGAGAGATGTAATATCTGCCGTTACCCAACAAAAATCTGCCTGCCAGTTGATGGTGTCTAAGGTGGCTAGCAAATGTGAGGTATCCTTTAAATAGCTCAATTGTGTAATTGCTATAGGTTGAAGGACTGAATCCATCCATTCCCCAAGAGGTTCTAATAATGAGCCAATGCCCACCACTATGGGTCTACCAGGTGGGCAGGACATATCTTTGTGGATCTTGGGGACATGATGGAATATAGGAATTATTGGATGATCTGGAATTAATGATTCACGATCCTTAGCTGTAAAAATGCCTAGTATAATACCATCATCAATTAATCTTGCCATGTCCCTTTTAAAGACCAAAGTAGGGTTACTAGGTCATTTACAGTACACTGTAGAGTCAGAGAGCTGTCTGAGGGCTTCCTGGAGGTAAAAGGCTTTGTCCATCACTACAATTAACAGGAAATTAACAGGGTAACATGAAGACCTGTCTTTTTTTCGGTTTCTGTAATATATTTAAAGGGACATCTTGGTCATTTTCAGGATTATATAGTGCATTGAGAGTGACAATGGCACAAGCATCTGGAAAAGATAGACGTGGTGTGTTAATAATATAGTCAGTGTCAGTCTTTATGTTCGTCTCAATAGTTGTCTCTTTATTTTCTTGGTCCCTATTTGTTAAAGAAAAAAAACATTTTAAAGTTAAAATTCACGGACAAATATATTAATGTCTAATAAGGTGTTGAAACTAGAAAACCTATTTGTGGGTGCAATGCCTAACCCTTTAGATAACACAGCTCTTTCATCTTTGGTTAAATTATATTGTGATATATTATAAACACTGAGTCCTTCAGATATTTCAGGATCAGTATCAATTAATTCTGTCCTTTCTTCTTTTTGTTCATCTTTCCCCCTCTTCTTTCTCCATCTTCTTCTGTGTCTTTTTCTTTCTCCTTTGTCCTTCGCGTCTTGGGACATACCACTTGAGCTGGTATTTCCACATCTTCCCCCGAGAACTTGTGTAAAAAAGCACAAGAGGGGGGAGAAGAGGAAGGAGAGGTAGAAGGAGAAGAGGAGCAAATAGATGAGAATGAACTAGCAGTTGTGTTGGCTTCAGAATCCAAAGTTTCACCCTCTGATGTACTGAATGCAACTTTCTTGGCATCTTTCTTTTTTAGGATGGACTTTGGCACTTTTTTGGACGTATCATTCTGTTTTTGTAATTGTTTCTTTTTTCCATATTTGTTCTTAGTTGCTCGCTGTTGTTGGTGAACAACTGCCCGATTATAAACTTTATTTTGTTCATAGTCCTCCTTATCCCTATTAAATTTGTTCCCTTTGCGGGAAGCTTGTTCCTGATCATCATTAATATTATCCACTGCTACTTTTAACTTCGTTCTCTTCTTCTCTTTAACTAGGACTAGAATGTTAATAAGTTTGAGTGAACACACTGTTAGTGCTGTGTTCCATTCCTCTAAATCTATGGGATCCTCAAATTCGAAGCTGCACGACTTACCCCCTTCGCTGTGCTAGTTCTCATGCTGTGTCTGATGGCATGAGAACGAGGCTCCCATCTGAGCCTATGGCATCATGCTCTTGTGAGCGCAAAGCATTCGTGCAATGTGTTGCATCTAACTTGGAATACCAACGCATAATTGTGTGTGCTTGTATTACGAGTGGAGCGCAAATATTTCTTTCGGGAAATCGATATTTTGCGCTCCACTTGTAATCTAGCTCATTAATACACTTCAGCAGGTAAAATAGATAATTGGGAACAAATTAATGGTGAGGAACTTTTGGGGTAAACTGTTTTTTTTTTTAAGGCCTCCTTATGTTGTCTATGTCTATACACAATGGCAAATAATTCGAGCAATTGAAAAGTATTTTTTTTTTAACCTTTGTCTTCCACCTCCTACTGGGAACTTGATTTCTGCTTGCTGCCTCTTATTTACATAGCTTTTCAGTAGAGAATACTAAAGTGTTCAAATGTTCAGTATTGATTGTGGTTCACAAGGCAAAAAAAGCTACAGGCACAAATCCCCAAATCCAGAATTCCAAAATCCAGACTTTTTCTTAAAATTCCCCCTTTTCTCTGCCAGGCTCTTCTCTCCTGTGTCCTAGGTTTGTTTTGGGTGTTTTAAAATGCAAGTAATAGTCTACACTGTTCTATCTGTACTATATTTGTGATGGTACTATGTATAAAAAAGTATTAAAAATGATATAAAACCCGTATAAGATGTATTCTGCCATGCAAATGTTGCCTAAATGACATAAGATATTGTTGTTCACACTTGGTCTCATCCCCTCTCCAAGATGTCCCATTTTACAGATGGAAATATTCCAAAATCCAAACTATTTCAAAATTATTATTTTTTTCCGATCCCAAGCAGTTTGAATAAATGGTTTTCTACTTGTATTTTAAATAACAAAATGAAGGCAAAGGAGCTATTTATAAACAATTTAATATACTCCACTGTTTGGTCATTGGGACCACATTAAAGCAGAGAAAATGTTACAGTGTAATGTTCCTTTAAAGGGATATGAAACCCCACATTTTTCTTTAATAATTCAGATAGAGCATGCGATTTTAAACAACTTTCTGGTTTGCTTCTATTTCAATTTTTATTTGTTCCCATGTTTGGAGCACTATATGGCATCAGTTTTGCAAGAATGTTACCTATTAGGAAGAGCACTAGACAGCAGCACTATTTCCTGCCATATAGTGCTCCAGACACCAACCTAGCTTTTTCTTCAACAAAGAATATCATGGGAACAAATCAAATGTGATAATAGAAGTAAAATGTAAATGTTTTTAAAATTGCATGCGCTGTCTGAATAAAAAAATACATTTTTAGGGTTTCATATCCCTTTAATTCTGCAGTAGGCACCCTAACCTCTCTTGAAACAGTGGAATGTTTTGAGAGTCAATTGCAACAAAGCAGGCAAAGTAATACAAGTTGTTGTTTTGGGCTTGATTACACATTTTATTGTTGGGGAGGGGGCCATTTTAAATGTATTGTCCCTTTTAAACAGTGACAGTGCAATCAACCACTTGTGTTGCCAAGAGATTAAACAAAGTGGGGATTTGTAGGTCTAATTTAGGAAAAATGGATACAATTCAAAGTTCAAACTTGTTTTGTGCTGTTGTTGGGTTGCTTATTGTGCTAGATTGATTTTCTGTATATTTAGTCAATTGAAATGGAAATATTGCCTAGGGGAAATTGTAATTCCTCTATACTATGCACATACCAAAACAACTATTTGTTATATATTGTAATTCTTTAGTATACTGGGAAATGAGATCATTAATGATCACAAAGGAATAGTTTCTTTTGTTCATATAGAACTTGAAAATGCAGCTCCCATCATATCTCAATAAAACCCAGGATTACTCTGGGGCTTAGGATGCCAGAGATTTGAAAAACTGAAAATGAAATATATACAGCCGGGAATTAACATATAAACAACTCGAAGAAAGGTTCAAAACTATTACCGGTTTGGACAGGGTTGGTTGTCAACATCCACAGTGTTAAAGATGAGATATGATCATCTCCTGGATGAATTGAGAGCCCCAGTGCATAATTTGTGGTTTCTTATGTTTTTGTTACATGAGATATTCTTAAAGACCCATCCACTCCTGCAGGAACTGTTAGGTGTTAAAAAAATAAAAGACTGAATCTTATTCTGACAGTACAATAATTTATGCATACTTTATGTATCAGTGATACTTTATCTTTTATGTGAGAAAATATGGTTTGAAACTATTTAATTCTATGCTGCTGATTTATCAAAGTTGAGTTTTTAAATAATTATAGTTTAACATAGGAAACATATTTTTCTTCTTCTCTTGTGATGAAAAAATACTAATGTTTCAAAGGTATAGTACTTTTCTTTTGCAGATATAGACCCAAATGAATACTAATATTTCAGAGGTAAAGGATTTTTTCTTTTCTCAGATTAAGACCCAATCTTCATTGAGACAAAAATGTACTGAAATTAAAAATAGTTTATACTGAGTTATTTTCGTGCTGAGTTTTCATTTGAATAATAAAGTATTCTGATATTTGAATGTTTCTATAGAACATGTATCAACTGGAACATTCATTTTACAATTTGAATGTTAAAATTCTTAAAAATGTTATATAATTTGCTCTTACCAGTTGTTGAATACGTGGATCACATTTCAAAGTTTAATAGATTTCCTTGAATTACAGAAAAAATCCCATATTTAATACTGGCAAATTTACAGACTTGAATAGATAAAAGGAGACATTTACCATTTTTTCCTTCTTTTATTATTAGTATTATTGTTAAGTATCCTGGTACTGAAGCTGCAAAATATTGGATAGCAGACCTAGAGATAGACTTGTGACAGGGACACGGTGTTTGCTATATAAAATGTATTCCCCATTTATAGATAAAGCCATAGTATTATTAACAATGGATGATAAAGCGATAACACCTTCTATTGAAAAAATATTGCTTTGGTTAAAAACTGGTTAACTTAATGAGTCTTTGAACTTTAATATGTTGTTTGGTCAACATAATCTATAGTTTCTATGTTCCTTATAGAGATAGTATGTCTCCTACTAAAAAATAAAACCATTTGAGATCATTCTTTTGGTCCTATACTTACTGGGTTCAATGATGTTTGTCTCATTGCCCAGAAGACACTTTCTCCTAGTATTGAAAAATGCTAATAAGACATCACAGTGAAGACACGTCTAGCTTCTCTATGAATAATGATTGGCTTAAATGGTGCCTGCCCAGTCCTCTAATTTAGGAGGTACAACAACCTTAAGACGCCGATTTGTATATAAGGAGCATGCACAATGGTGAATACAAACAACCCGGTCACGTTAGAAGATTGTGCACGGTCATGTTAGTGCATATTATTAAATCTAATAATGCAGTCATGGTAGCGCTAAAAAGATACTACGTTCATAGTAGTACTTGAACTCACGAAGATAAAGTATATGTCACACATAATTTAGTTCAGATCGATCAAGCAAAGAGTATAGGGAAATTTTGAGACACAATTTTAATGCAATCATTATAGTAACCCTGGCACAATTCCAGTATCCTTTGACATCAGTAGCTATGAGCAAACTAATATTGAGCGTGTTGCAGTTCCCCTTCCTGTGCATGCGCTGAACTTCAGCAGACAAAGGGATTCTTACGAATGTTTGCATAGAAACTACAGGGTTTGATAAGGGAACTCAAACTCTCTGACATTGATTTAAAAAAAAAAAATATTTACATGCATTTCATAAATGTTTGACAATGTTTACAAAGTTCAACAAGGTTTTCTAAAAACTATAGAAAAATAAGTTTCTGTGTACAATGTACCTTTAAAGAACACAAGAACTGTAAGTAAGTCTTACTGAACTGCTACTTTTACTTGGTGAGTTTTGTGCTTGGTATATACTAGAAAGTGTTAGGGTTGCTAGATGTGTTGTGGCACAAATACAAACAATAATAATTAGTACAATTAATTATATAACTTGAAATTATATCACTGAGGAACTAGATCTGACTGATCTATGATCTTCAGGTTGTTCCAAAATGTATATATGTATTTATATAGAATACCTATATGGACCTAATGTGAAATAAAATTACATGATGGCAAACCTAGAGAGGGGCATATCTAAGTGATTCTTCTGCTGCTGGGTTCCAAGAATAGACCTTGGCTAAGGAAGTGGAGATCTGTAGCAGCACTTTCTACTCCTAAAAAATGTATCTGCTTAAAATGGATTTATTAGGGAGCAAAACATAAGCTAGGCAATGTTTTATTATTGACATTAGGGCCCCAATTTATCAAAGGTCTTGCGAACCTGATCCGACACTGCGGATCAGGTCCGCAAGACCCCGCTAAATGCGGAGAGCAATACGCTCTCCGCATTTAACATTGTACCAGCAGCTCACAAGAGCTGCTGGTGCAAAGCCGCCCCCTGCTGACTCGCGGCCATTCGGCTGCCAGCAGGGAGGTGTCAATCAACCCGATCGTACTCGATCAGGTTGATTTCCGGCGATGTCTGTCCGCCTGCTCAGAGCAGGTGGACAGTGTTATAGAGCAGCGGTCTTTAGACCGCTGCTTCATAACTTGTGTTTCTGGCGAGTCTGAAGACTCGCCAGAAACACGGCCCTTCAAGCTTCATACGGAGCTTGATAAATATGGGCCTAGTAATCAAGATGATTAATGGCTGATAGCCAGAGATGTAGCTAAAACTGATTATTTTTATTATCTATTATTTATAAAACACCAACATTTTACAGAGGGGTATACAAAGGTACATTACAATTCTTACATTAACAAGTTATACAAGGGAATGATACATGAGAGAACATTACATACACTACAATACAGTGGTAGATTCCCAATTATACAACAGAGAGGCTTTCAGTTTTACAATCTAAAGTTGTACAAATATCAATTTAAAATTTTAATCTAAAGGAAAGGAGAGTCCACGGCTTCATTCATTACTATTGTGAATTAAGAACCTGGCCACCAGGAGGAGGCAAAGACACCCAAGCCAAAGGCTTAAATACTTCCCCCACTTCCCTAATCCCCCAGTCATTCTTTGCCTTTCGTCACAGGAGGATGGCAGAGAAGTGCTAGAGTTCCGGAGTAGTCTTTTATGAAGGGTAGTACTCTTCGAAATGGGACTGGAGTTTTAAGTAGTACTGTCAGCCTCTCAGTGAGAGCCTGATTGAAAGTTAGAGTCCGGAGATGTAGGCAGAGTCTTTCTGCGAAACCATCCCAACTAATATTAACAGCTCCTTAAGCAATCAGCGTTGACGAGTTTCGCTGCCTGCTTTCTACACTCATGTCCATGTCAGGAGCGAGGCTACTAACCTGTCACACTTGAAGGGCCATGTTCCTGTTCCACGGCGTAGATTCTGGTAAGATCGTTTCATTTTTTATTAATAGTGATAAAATTAAAGACAGGGTCACAGTGTGACGATTATACAGAATCAAGGGTTAATATTCCTGGACATAAGCCTCCTCAGAGGATCACGGCTCATTCAACTAGAGCTGTGGCTTCGTCTTGGGCCTTCAAGAATGAGGCCTTTATGGAGAAGATTTGTAAGGCAGCTACCTGGTCCTCCTTACACACTTTTACAAAGTTTTACAAATTTGACTTCTTTGCTTCTGCGGAAGCTGTTTTTAGGAGAGAGGTTTTGCAGGATGTGGTGCCCTCAGATTAGGGTCCACCTTTTACCCTCACGGTTTCATTCAGTGTCCTCTAGAGCTTGGGTATTTGTTCCCAATAATAGTGAATGAAGCCGTGGACTCTCCTCCTCTTTAGATGGAAAACATAAATTATGCTTACCTGATAATTTCATTTCCATCGAGGGGAGAAGAGTCCACGGCTCCTTCCTGTATCTCAATTGGGCGGACCTAAATTTCATCATCTTCTGGCACCATTTATACCCTGAGATTTCTCCTTCTGTTCCTGGTTCCCTCTGCAGAATCACTGTGGGATTAAGGAATTGGGGGATGTATTTAAAGGGACATGCCACCCACATTTTTTCTTTTATGATTTAGAAAGAGAATGCAATTTTAAACATCTTTCTAATTTACTTATATTATCTAATTTGTTTTATTTTCTTGATATTCTTTGATGAAAAGCATATCTAGATATGCTCACTAGCTGCTCATTGGTTGCTGCACATAGAAGCATCGTGTGGCTCACCATGTGCATTGCTTTTTCTTCAACTAAGAATATTTAAAAAATGAAGCACATGAAAGTAAATTGTAATGTTGTTTAAATTTATATTCTCTATCTGAATCATGAAAGAAAGATTTTGGGTTTAGTGGCCCTTTAAGCCTTTGGCTTGGGTGTCTTTTCCTCCTCCTGGTGGCCAGGTTTTTAATTCCCAATAGTAATGAATGAAGCCGTGGACTCTCCTCCCCTCGATGGAAATGAAATTATCAGGTAAGCATAATGTATGTTATTTGTCATGAAGCCCTAAATTCTATTGAAATGCACACTACATGTATAGGGCCTGATATCCAAAAGCTCGCCAGCATGGAGTGAAGTCATGCAAACACTGCAATTCTTTTTTTTATACCTCATATTGTAATGCAGGTGTCTCTCCTTCACATTAAGAACCCTGCATAGTGAGATAAATATCTTTCAAAATGTGTTTCTAACTTTTTTAGGGACCATTTTTGTGTACTGATTTGGTTTTTGCCGGATTCTCATTGTATGCACATTGTCAACTTTAAAAGTCAGTTTGTATTTTGCTGCAGTTGCATTCATTGATATCTAGGTTACAGGGAAAATGTTAAATAAGGTGATCCAAAAAATAAAGAGACATTAAACTCGTTATGTATCAACAATTAAACACTACATTGCAAAATAAGTGTTTTAAAGCACTTGTGTTTGGTTTGCAAACTTTGCAAGGTTTTGTAAATTAAACACAGTTAAAGGGACACTCAGGTCAAATAAAATTTTCATGATTCAGATACAGCATGTCATTTTAAACAACTTTCCAATTTACTTTCATTAAAAAAAAATGTGCAGTCTTTTATAGTTACACTTTTTGAGTCGCCAGCTCCTACTGAGCATGTGCAAGAATTCACTGACTATACGTATATGCATTTGTGATTGGCTGATTGCTATCACATGGTACAGGTGGAGTGGAAAATACATAACTTTGAAATTTGTTAGAAAAAAATGTACTACTTATTTGAAATTCAGAGTAAATGCTATTGTATTGTCTTGTTATCTTGCATTTGTTGATTATGCAAATCTACTGTGTTTACTGGTCCTTTAAGGAAGACACCTCTTGAAAAACCTGATGGATTCCATGTTCGTAGTCTCCCTTGTTGAGGCCATTTACAAACAAATGTAAATGAGCTTTTGCTCTGAACTAACTAATTGTGTAAAATCTTCACCAGGGATATGAAAACAAAAACGTTTTCTTTTGTGATTCAGACAGAGAATACTATTTTTTAAAAATTTCAATTTACTTCTATTAGCAAATTTGCTTTGTTCCAATGGTATTCTTTGTTGAAGAGATACCTAGGTAGTGATCTGGAGCACTACATGGCAGGAATAGTGCTGCCATCTAGTTCTCTTGCAAATGGATAATATTCTTACCATATAGTGCTCCAGAAATGGGCTGGCTCCTAAGCATACGTCCCTGCTTTTCAAGAAAAAGATACCAAGATAACAAAGAAAAATTGGTGATAGAAGTAAAATAGAAAGTTATTTAACCCTTTGGCTGCTAAGCCATTTGCCACATGGGTGCTAATATTTTCTTTTCTTTTTTTCTTTTTGAAAAAAAAAAATTTTAAACTTTTTTTTTTTTTTTTTTCAGAATCCCAAGACTTACACTGTTGCACGGTGATGTCATCACATAATTGCGTGTGATGTCACAGCGCATCACGTGAAGCCCCAGCGATGCCTGTCACTCTACAGGCACGATCGCTGAGGTAGGAGCAGTAAGGAGCCCCCAGATCTCCCTCAAGGTGGGAGAGTGCTCATGGCGGCTCTGAGCCGTCATTAGCATCAGAGTGAGAAACTCTGTGACGGCTCAGAGCTATCATTAGCACTGAAAGGGTTAAAATCACATTCTCTATCTAAATCATAAAAGATACATTTTGGGTTTCATATCCTCAATTTTTTTATTGATTTAAAAGATAGAGAATCCCTTTATTACCCATTCCCCATTTTTGCATAACCAACACTGTTATATTACTATACTTTTTACCTCTGCGATTACCTTGTATCTAAGCACCTTCTGATGGCCCCCTGATCACATGACTATCTGTTGACTTGCATTTAAGCCAATTAGTGCTGTGTCGTTAGAATCCACGGGCGTCAGCACAATGTTAACTATACGGCTCACATGAACTAGATGTGAAAAGCAAATACAAAAACATGTGATTATGGAGCTGTCTTTAGGGACTTAGAAACAGACAGAAATGTAAAGTTTTAAAGGTTATAAAGTATGTTAATATAACCATGTTGGTTGTGCAAAGCTGGGGAATAGGTAATACAGGCATTATCTTTTTAAACAATAACAATTTTTCTGTTGACTTTCCCTTTAAGTATGATGAGGGTATAATGGCCTCTCTGGCGGAAGTGGAACAAACAGATATTTTCAAGGTCATTTACTGCAAAATCGGGTAAAATAGATTAATTTTTATTGCAATTTTTTTCTTTAAATGAATTCATTAAACCATTTGATTTTGTTAAGTGTTGCATTGCATTTCCCTTAAATAGAGCAATGAACAAGGGCTCCATTTGATCCCAAGAAATATAATATTAAATTATTATTCCATAAAGACCCATGAGTGCAGCCCTTTAAAGCAGGGGTCGACAAATCTGTTTAAAATTTAGGAGCCAGTAAGAATATTTAGGAGCCAGACAGTGGTATTTCTATATAGATATGGAGAATAACCCAAAAGGTTAGGAGCCAGGGCTAACATTCTAGGAGCCAGTGGCTCTCTAGCTTCTGTGTTTGTCGAGCTCTACTTTAAAGGGACATAAAATAAGTTGGGATGGAGACAAAATATAATATGTACTTTAATTACTTTACCTGCAAATGTATACTGCAGTGCCGGCCATTAACCCTTTCATTTAAGTTTCTGAATTGTTCAGCTCTAACTCCCCCCACACAATTCCTTTTATGGTTGCATCTATATCCACCATTGGTATGGTAGAATGCAAGACTTTAACACTCCTTATCTGCTGGAGCATGCCTAGAAGCAAATAAGCTGCTGTGAACTCAGTTGAAATACAATCCTGTGTTTCTGTTTGAAAACGCTGATAATGAGGGATGGATCAGGCTTCTCTAGACAGCATAGCAATTCCACCTTGGCCCCATTCACATTTGGTTAGCCACAGAGGATGAGGATAATGAAACGGGAGCTTCCAGTGTAAGGAAGGCCTAGAATAAATGGGCAGTTAATGGAGGGATTAACTCATTTAAACGAATAAACCATTTTTCATAGTAGAACCATATTCATATGCACTGTCTCTTCACATTCTACAGTCTCCCACGTGCACAACACTGCTGTGGGACTAAAGGGTTAAACCGTCATGTTTTGGTCCTGTAGTAATATAGCTGATCATGCACAAGTGGAGTTAGCTACTGTTAGACCCAGCGTATACTTTTTACAATGAATCTAAATATATCATTTGTTATGGCTGTTTTTTCTACTGTTTGCAGGAATCTATGTGGAACGACATGGTGTTATTGTATTAGTAATAGCTGCCCTGTTTCCCAGGTGATGTCATTTCTGTGATCAGAATTATTTTTTTTTCCCTTTTTCATAAAGTACAAACAAAATAATATATATATTTTTATTTATTTATTGCTCAAATAAGGAACTGCTTGATTTATTAGCACATAGCCATCTTCTTAATAAAACACGAACCCTTAGCTTCTTATAAAAAAGTAAAAATGTAATTCTGAACAGTTACATTCATAACGATCCCTTTTCCCTGAAATTAGCACATTTCAAAAGGACGTATAGTAATATTTTCTGGAAAACACCAAAAATGTAAGCAGATTTTAAGACTTTTTTGAGGGGCACTGATGACTTACTTATTAACCTAGTATTTTATTACCCAGTATAACAGTTTTTGTCGTTATAAGTCTCTTCAACCAACACCTTGCTCTAGGCCAAACCTGAGAATATTTATCCACACTTTACTGCTACTCCAAAATTATAAAAAAATATCTGCTGGTGCCTAATTTATAGTCTTCATGATGGTTCAGCTATTAAACAGAAAGCAATGTGCACTTATTCTGTTCAATTAAACCACACTTGTCACACGGGAACCTTGCACATATTTGCAGTGTGTTGCAGGGTTATTTGAAATATAAAATAATCCCTGTTGCGCTGTTATTATGAGTAGTGTTACGGCATATGTTAGGGCTTGGGTTGCTAGATTACATCTACTGGGGAACTATGCATAGTAAAAATGATTTTGTTTTGTTTACACAAGTAACCCTTTAAACATGTATGTATACTTTAACATTGCTAATATGCCACTGTTTATCATTATTATTTTTTTTTAGGAGGCAAAGAAAATTAACAAATAATAAGTCTTAGCCAGCTGTGTTTCCATTAGGTTCTCCTAGCTGTATGAAATTAGCAAATAATTATTTTGGTGGGATGTCTGTTTCTTCCGAGGGATATATAATATCTCTTTTGTCTCCACATGCTTTAATTCTGTCTTTTAATACATCAAATAGTTTTTAAAGAAATTTAAATTGCAAATTGGTTACATTTGCATTAAATTAAAGCTGCCTTGTTTTGATTTGTCAACACCTCTTTTTGGAAGAAAAAAAAAATCACTAAAATATAAAATAGTCCTTAAAATTGGGATGGGTGGATGCAGCCATCTGTTACGGCACTTGCCTACAGCATCCGCACTTAACATGAGACAGGCTACAGCTGTTTAATTGCTACAGTGTTGAACAATTATCTTTCTGCCCAAAATTTATATTTATATGTGTATGCATTGAGAAAGCATGTGGTTAAACAGAAGTGATCTAATTGTGGACTAATATCATTAAGCATTCATTAATTAATCCCCCGTGGAGTAATGAACAATAAAAAAAGAAAACATTCATGAATGGTTTAAGTAAATGTGAGATTTCATCTTAAGATTTTAATTAGTGAATTATTTGTGTATTCTAGCCCTTTCTTTAGTAGCAATCTTATCTGGTAGATGTTTAGTATACGTTCTGCATGTATGATATACGCAAGCCTGACCTGACTATAAATAGAAATATATAGAAATCTGAACACTTTTTAAAGTATCTTGCTTGAAGAGAGTGCATTTAATTGTTTTTATTTATATATATATATATATATATATATATATATATATATTTATTTTTTTTGGGGGGGGGGGTTCTGTGAAATTGAGTTGTTTAGGTGAGGCATCTGAGGTTCCATCAAGCATGAAAACTTAAATACAATGAGTTATGTGGTTGAATAAGATATATAAATTGAGATGTTTCTAGTGAGTGCATCTGTGTGTTTTCTACTTTCAGTACTATTACCTCTTATAGCATAGCAGTCCTTACAGACAAGTTCAGAAAGATGAAAGCAAAAAAAAAATAGATTCCTCAAATGAAAAACCATGCCAACTGTCTTAAAAACAGGTCAAGTAATGACTGAAAAGGAGAAGGCCATCCCTGTTGATGCCCGGATGTCGTGCTTTAGACCCTTGATTGCTGACTCCTCACTTCACACAATGGAGTTCTGCAGTTACTGCTGTACACTGGATCCTAGGACAAAGCTAAACTTTATCAGCAGCCAAGACCTAACCAGTCAACCATTCAGTGCAGTAGAGGAAACAATGTAAGTCCTCTGTAGCCAGACTGCTTCCCAGATCCATCTCTTGAAACCATTTTATAACATAGTGGAGAGGAATAAAGTGTAGGTTTCCACACCAGAGAGAAGACAGACCAGACTTATTCTCCCCTTACAAACCTCCAATCTGCCTCCCCTCCCCAACTCTGTTTTTCTTCTCCTCTTTAAGTTTAAAAGAAAAAAAAGTCCCATGTCCCCAGTAAGTAATGTTTGCTTCACTATAGTACACCTAGATACGTTTTTTCAAAATCTAGGAGACAAATTAAACATTTGAAACCATAAATGCACAAAAGAGTGAATAATCTCCATAGAACACCAAAAACATAAAAATATTAACTGCTGTGTGAAACACCTAGCTGTGATTTAACCCATTGCACCCAACCACCAGTTAGGTAACTGTCCGCAGATCAAAACATGAAATAACTGCTGAGCAACACATTTATTTGACCCTTACCTTTACTGGACTGGCATAGCTAGCATATCGAGCATGGGTAGTGCCCTGTCTTAACTTAAACCTGTTAGCCCTCTCCCAGAGATCAGAGCCAGAGCATTTTACCAGACACCATTTTCTAGGTGCCAAGTGTAAGAGGAGCCCTGTACTACAATGAACAATGTAAATGTACTCACAGTAAGTGTGTGGCAGGAATGATTGTATTTTCTTCCTAATGGGAAAGAGTCCACAGCCGCATTCATTACTTATGGGAAATAAGAACCTGGCCACCAGGAGGAGGCAAAAACCCACCAGCCAAAGGCTTAAATACTCCTCCCACTTCCCCTTTCCCCCAGTCATTCTTTGCCTTTCATCCCAGGAGGTTGGCAGAAGTTTTTTTTTTATATATATATATCTTTATTTAATATCCAACATCTGTACATATATGTTCAAAGACAAAAAAGAAACAGAAAGGCACACCTTACAGGATGACTAAATACTTCCCTTAACAAGAAAAAAAAAAAAAAAGTACCACCTTCAGGCTTTAACCTAAACATAATATAGTACCTTTCCTTATTGCTCGACCTCTAACAATGGGGCACAATTCAGCCTGACAAACCTTTGTCGAGCCTATCTAGGGTGTTATATAGACTAATCTACGTCTCACAAAAGACCTTCAAAAAAGAAAAAAAACATACTATTCTGTTGGAGTGTTTTTGAAACTTTCTTGTTACAATGTCAACAAAACAGACAGACATATAAAAAAAAACAAAAAAAAAAAAACAGACAATCGAACAGACAGGAGAAAAAAAAGGGGGGTGGGTGGGAGGGAGGATGCAGCGCGCAGACCCCTTACCATAAACCCAAAAGAACAAGTTCTGAATTTCTAAATGTGTGTATATATATATATATATATATATACGGTATATATATATATATATATATATATATATATATATATATATATATATATATATATACCGTATATATATATATATATTATGTAATCAATTTCACTAGCAGGGAGAGTTTTAGTAAAAACCGACCACTTCAAAAATCAATTCAGTGATGTCATGTTCGTCGTTTAAGTTGGTATCTATCTGTTGTAAAATACATTGTTTTTTTAAACAATTCTTAACCTCCGGGATGTTGGGGGTAGCTCTCCCTTTCCATTTTTTTAAAAATGAAATATCTAGCTGCTAGGATAGCCATATTGATAATCTTTTTATTGACCTGTCGGTTCCAGAGGAACAGTATGTGCGTCAATTTTAACATCAGAGGGGAAATCCCCAATGTATTATTAAAGGGACAGTATACACTCATTTTCATATAACTGCATGTAATAGACACTACTATAAAGAATAAGATGGACAGATACTGATATAAAAATCCAGTATAAAATGGTTTAAAAACGTACTTAGAAGCTTTCAGTTTATCTCTGTTGAAAAGGTAGTTGGAAAGCCCACTGCAAGTGGGAAATAAGACACTCCCCCCCCCTCCCCCTTCTTTTGCATATGAAAAGACCCTTTACACAAACAGGAGCAAGCTGGAGAAGGTAGCTGACGGTATTCAAATAAAACTTTGGGGCTTGGTTAGGAGTCTGAAAATCAGAGCAATGTTATTTAAAAATAAGCAAAATTATACATTTTTAAAAAAAACCAAAAAAAAACTTTATGGGCTTTATAAATAGATCATCTACAAAACATTTATGCAAAATAAAAATTAGTGTATAATGGCTCTTTAAGCCAGTATTGTAGTTTAGACCAGAAAAAAACTAACCCTTGGACAGTCCCATATCATATGCACAAGGCCAACCGATGATAATGAACATTTAGGGCAGGTATTGAAATTAAGATTTCCATATCTGGAACCTTTCTCAGGGGTAAAGTAAGTCATCTAGAGTAATTTAATATGAGATTCTCTCCAGGAAGAGGAGAGAGTGGTACACATAACTTCAAAAACGGAAGATTGAATGCTACTAGCATCTATGTGACCTTGCGGTGTCACTGCGGCCCATTTGGAGGAAATTTTTTCCAGGTTAAGAGTACCCTTCAGGGAGCTCAAAGCTTGGTAACAGAGAGATACTGACGTATGTCCATTTTTGACTAATACAAACCATTTCTCGATATCTCCCAGGGTCCAATTCCATCCAAAATCATTTATTAATTTGAACGCATAGTGCCTTGCTTGTAAATACACGAAGAAGTCCTTTTGAGGGAGATTAAATTCCTCCCTAAGGGAGCCAAATGTTTTAATACATCTATCGAAATCTAATATTTGAGCAACATTACCTAGACCTAAATTGATCTATTTTTGAAAAGGTGCTGATTGAAGTCCTGCTTGAAATTGGGGGTTTCCTGACAGCGGGATATATTTAGATATTCTGTAATCTAAATCAAAGAGTTTACAAGTTTTCTGCCATGCCAGGAGTGGGTTGAATATAGTTCTGAGTTTTTTCACTTCAGAGGGTAGTTAGCTAGAAGCACAGTGAATTATTGTTGTAGGCGAGAGTGGAAAAATTATGTTTCTTTCCAGCTCATTATCAGTAACATAATCTCGGGTAAAGATCGAGTCCGTAATTATACGTACAAGGAATACATAGTTGTATAGTCTAAGATCTGGTAAAGCCATCCCAGCAAACTTTCTAGGAAAATAAAGTTTTGTAAGTGAGATTCTAGGTTTTTTATTATGCCAAATAAAGTCTCTCAGTACTGAGTTAAACATAAAAATGTATTTTCCCTTAAGAAGCAATGGAATATTCTGCAAAATATAAAGAAGTTTGGGAAGAAGAACCATCTTATACAGAGCTATTCGACCTGACAAGGAGAGAGGGAGATTTTGATATTTTTTCAAGCTCTCTTTAATTCTACTTAACACTGGGCAGATATCGAGACTATACCAAGTATCTGGATTGGAAGAGACTATAATGCCAAGATATCTAAATGATTCAGAGACTACTCTGAATGGAATGTCTGTAAGGGCGTCATTAGATTGTTTAATCCACAAAAATTCAGATTATGTGGTATTTACCCTATATCCAGAGAAGGATCCAAACTGATCTATAATCAAAAGAAGTTTCGGGATATTAGTACAGGTGTTTGTGATGTATATAAGAATGTCATCAGCATATAATGCTATTTTCAGCTCCTTCTTGCCTACCCTGATCCTTTGTCAGAAGTTTTTTATTATACTTTAATTCAATTTATTTAATTTATTTTTATATTTTGTCTCTTATGGAGGGTGTTACTCTTCAACATGAGACGGGAGTTTTAAGTAGTCCAGTAGGTCTCTCGGCTGAGGGCCTCGGCAAAAGTGAGAGTCCAGAGATGCAGTGGGAGCTTCCCCTGTGACACCATCCCGACTCATATTCACAGCTCCTTTTCAGGTCTTGGCGTTGCCGAACTTCGCTTTGCTACCTGCTGTCCTCTCTCAAGTCCATGGCGGAGGCGCTGCTACTAATTCATCACACTTAAAGGGCCGTGTTCCTGTTCCACGGTGTGGATTTCGGTAAGATCATTTCATTTTATTACATCGCTGTAATGTAATTTGTTATGACATGTTCAGTATGGGCCTCATTGAGGCTCCTTCTGCTTCGATCTGGGAATCAAGGTATTATCTTCTTATCAGGGGTATTAGTGAACGGGATGGGGTTGTTTATCATATTTCTTATGTGATCATCCTGCTTGTGTGCGGGAATTTGGGCTCTGAGGCTGAGACATGTATTGTTTTGCTAGGCTTGACCTTGAGTTAAGATTTTCCTTTTCTCAGACTTGCTAGTTTGTTCTGGGTTTTAGTTTTGCCGCCTTGTGAGTGGCGTGCTTTTTGGATTTTGCGGGGCATCTGGTAACCGTGCGTGCTTACGCTTGGGTGGGTCTTCTCTCCCTTCCGCATTCCTGACTGAGTGGCGACGGAGGAAAGAGTCTGCTCCCTGAGGCCTGGTCATAGGAAGTGGTGAGTGCCCCAGCCATCATGGGTGTCAGGTGCCAGTTTCTTTTCCAAATTGCGTTGTTATATTTAAAGTCTTAGCCATGGAGGATTCTAATGCAGAAACTATTTTTATATCTGATTCAGATTCGTCCTTGGATGAGGACCGTAATTTGGTCCTGTTATCGCAAGTCTGCCAATCTTGTCTTTCGTGCCTGCATGGTGTGCCGGGTCCCTCGGGCTCGGGGGACCCTGGACCTTCTTAGCCATTGGTTCCTGGAGGCTCTGTTCCTCAGGAGATGCCTTCCCCAACCGCACACTCCTTTTACCTTTCGGGTGACCCCGATGTTAATGTCTCCTCAGCGCAGGGTGGATTTTTTACCCCGGAGATGGCAGGACATTTTTGTTTTAATATTTTAATGGCGTTGATTCACCTGAAGGTTCCTGAGGTTTCATTGCAGTTTTCTGGTTGTCTGCCTATTCCGGGCATTCAGACCGTGAATGGCATGATTGTGTTTCCTCCTGGGGTGATTGTGCCCCCATTTTGTTCTTTTTGCTACAGGATTGTGCGGCTGTGTGTCCTATTGCGACATCTTTTTGATTAGTTGGGGGATCCTCTCCTTTATCGTCCGGGGACTTCTCAGTTCTTGCACGGTTCTTCGGAATAGATGATGGGGTTAATTTTATCTCCAGCTGGTCTATTATGAGCTTCCCCAGCCTCTCTTTCTGAGGGTTCCGGTCTCTGTTTGGCAGGTCCTGCGGAGACATAGTTCCTTGTGGGCGGATGCCTTCGGGTGCCCTTGTTTATTTTATCCGAGTCGAATTTATTTACTTTATATTTTTTTCCTACGGGAATTCTCGGATTGCTTGGATTTAGTTCTTCTACAGAAGTCGTTACCGGATTCACCCGGAGTTGGTGTGTGCACTGTTAATTGTTAGTAATGCATGTTGCGCCTGGCTGCTCCGGCGGGACCTACTGGTTCACTTGTTTTTGTTTTTTTGTTTTTATACACTACAATTACATTGCTACCTTCAGGTCTGGATGTCAGGAGCGCTTGGGCTGGCCATGTCAGTCCGCTCCGTCCGCTCCAGAGACATGGACCGGTGGAGTTCCACCGCATCCCTTTGCATCCCTGGCCTGAGGGGGGAGGTCCTTGCTGCCGTGTGTGGTTCTGGCCTTTTGGGCTGCCCTTAGTGGTTCTTCTAGAGACTAGGTACCGTTTAGGTTGTGTCATTCTGAGGTGGCTACTTACTCCTACCGCCGTTTCGGGGAGTTTTTGAAGCTCTGAATGGATCTTGGGTTGCAGCTCACCCTGGTGTTCTCCGGTGTTGCCACTGGTGTTTCGGTAGTTTCTGCCTCCCCTTAGGGGTTGGGAACTGAGGTGAGCTCGGCCCTCAGAATTCCGTGCCTCGTGACTGCTGGTCCAGGGTTTTTTCTTCTTGGACTCCTGTGTCCGTCTGTGCTTGCTGTTCGAGATCTTCCTTTTCCTCGACGAGTTAGTCTGCCAGCTTGTTGGTCCGGTTTGGCACATGTGTCCTCGGGTTCCGACTAGTGGAATCTGACCCCTTCTTCTCGGATCTCATCGTAGGTTTGGGAGGGGAGTCTGTCATTCAAGGTTGTGGCTATATTTCCTTGTCCCTGTTATCCCCTTGGGTGTTAGGGGTTGGGTCAGGATGGGTTCAATTGTTCTCCTTCGGGAGCTTGGAATTGTTGGCAGATTGGGTACATGTGGTGAGGTCGGCCTTCTGGGCCTTCCTTTCTTAGGGGTTATTTGCCCTATTGTCCTCATTAGGTCTAGGATTGGACTCTAGCCTGTTTGACCTTTGCCTTTCTTGTCTCTGCATTTTGCTGACCTTTGCTTGGCACATAGTGGTTGCACATTAGTTGCCTTGCTGCTGGTGTTGTGGTGGCTTGAGAGGCAGTCTCTCATAGATCTTATTCCTTTTTTGTAGGGCTCTGGATGGTCTGTCTGACCTTTCTCCTATGGCCTGTGGCAGACTCCCCTGGAAGGGGGTGCCTTTTGGGTTTGCCACCTCTCTGCTCTTTGGGGCGTTCAGTGCCTGTGTATTCATTGGTTGATGGTTTAGTTGTCTTGGGGACACGTCCAACAGTTTCTTCATCTGGGGACTCTGGTTCCCCATGGAAGGAAGGGTCATGTCGGTACTTAGTGTTTTTTTCGGAGAATACATTTTGTTTGCTTAGATGCTCGACTTAGATCTAGCCATCTTATGGCTCTTTCAGATGGAGGTTTGATTCCGGCTGGTTTAACTACACCTATGTTGCTTTGTGGGCTTGCCCTTTGGGATTCCTGTTCTCAGGTTTGTGGGAGTTATCCCTGGGTTCTGGTCGTTTTTTTCTCCCAACAAGTGCCGGGTTGTTTTCTCTCCCTCTACTTGTGCGGGGGTGGGGCTTTATGTCAGCTGTAAGAGCCTATTGGTTAGCTTCGCTACCTAGCCAGCGGTGGGTTTGCAGTTTGGCTCTGCTAATGCTATTGCACCTTGGTTGCTAACAAGTTTTAAGGGTCCGTTAGAGGAGTTTCTTTACTCCCTCTGAAGATGGGGGATCCTTAGGGATTCCTCGGTTGTCGAGAAGATTTGTTCTTGGATGAGTTTCGGCTGCTCTGCGGCCTATAGGGTGTTGTGTTGGTCTACACCGTCTAGGTTGCAAAGGAGCGTGATGTTTTGTGTTCCTTCAGGTAGCTGCTGTGATTCCTCTCTCTCGCCTTTAGCATGATCGTCTTTTTCTCGATATTATTCGGCTGCAGAAGTTTTTCCTAGCTTGTGAGGCATCCTCAGTCTATTGTGGCGGGGGGTGGGTCTTGGCTGTGGTAAGGGATTTTCTCTTTGCGATTCGGATCAGTGGTTGCTACTTATCCACGCTGTGTAGCGGTTTATGTGTCCGCTGGTCCTTAGGATTCCTTTGTTTCTCTATTGTCATTTTTCTGTTTTCTGCTGCTGTCTTCTCAGTCCTGACATATGTCCAGAGAGCCTGGCAAGTGGATCTTGGTTGTTTTCTTGAGGACCTGAGTTGGTCTTTCTGTCCTATTAGTCGGGATCCCCTTGTTGTTACAGAGGCTGTGACTAGGTTGTTGCCCCTGAGAGTGAGGTCTTCAAGGTTTCATCTACTTGTGGTAACTATCCAGGTACTTTGGACTATCGTTGACTTTGCGTCCCTGGTGTTGTTTTTTGTTTTTCTTTCAATAATGTGGTTCCCGGTTTTCAGACGAAACGGGATTTTGTTTTCTGGGAATTTGTTTTTCGGTATATGCCATTTGTCCGCCTCTTACCCTCCCGTATTGGCATTCTGTGTCCTCTTTGGCTTGGGTATAAATTTCCCATAAGTAATGAATGTGGCTGTGTACTCTTTCCCATTAGGAAGAAAAATATAAATTATTCTTACCTGATAATTTCCTTTTCTTCCGTGGGAAAGAGTCCACAGCCCCCTGCCAGGTTTGGAGGCGTTGTTGTTTCATCTTCTGGCACCTTTTCACCTTGATGCTTCTTCCACTGTTCCTTGTTCCTCGGATGAATGACTGGGGGATAGGGGAAGTGTGAGGAGTATTTAAGCCCTTGGCTGGTGGGTCTTCGCCTCCTCCTGGTGGCCAGGTTCTTATTTCTCATAAGTAATGAATGCGGCTGTGGACTCTTTCCCACGGAAGAAAAGGAAATGATCAGATAAGCATAATTTATGTTTTCTACTGTAGCAACATTTTTTTTTTTTAATTGTTATAAATTATTATTATTATTATTATCGGTTATTTGTAGAGCGCCAACAGATTCCGCAGCGCTATAAACAAAGGGGGAGTACAACAAAACAATTATAGGGTAGAGGGCCCTGCCAAGAGTTGCACTGTTGTAGTCAGCTCTTAAGAAGGTGATCTACAAACAGCTGGACTTTTAGGCTTACATGCTAAGAGGGTTCAGGGGATTGCATTGGAGGAGAGGAACTGGTATTAGGAAAGGTTAGCGTAGGTTGTATGCGTCCCTGAACAGTAGAGTCTTTAAGGAGCACTTGAAGCTTTTAAAGCTAGAAGAGAGTCTTGTGGAGCGAGGCAGAGAGTTCCACAAGATGGGAGCCAGTCTGGAGAAGTCCTGTAAACGGGAGTGTGATGAGGTGACAAGAGAGGAGGAGAGTAGGAGGTCATGAGCAGAGCGAAGGGGACGGGAGGGAGAGTATCTGGAGACAAGGTCTGAGATGTAGGGGGGAGCAGTGCAGTTGAGGGCTTTGTATGTAAGAGTGAGAGTTTTGTGTTTGATCCTAGAGGCAAGAGGAAGCCAGTGAAGGGAATGGCAGAGAGGTGCAGCAGATGAAGAGCGACGTGTAAGGAAGATGAGTCTGGCAGAGGCATTCATTATGGATTGTAAAGGAGCTAGGCGGCAGGTGGGGAGACCAGAGAGGACAGAGTTGCAGTAATCAAGGCGGGAAAGAATGAGAGAGTGGATTAAAATCTTAGTTGTGTCTTGTGTAAGGAAGTGTCTAATTTTAGAGATGTTTTTAAGGTGGAAGCGGCAGACTGTAGCCAAGGACTGAATGTGAGGAGTGAAGGAAAGATCTGAGTCAAATGTGACCCCGAGACATCGGGCATGCGGGGTAGGGGTAATGATGGAGTTGTCGACAGTTATAGAGATATTGGGGGTGGAGATTTTGGAAGAAGGGGGGAAAATGAGGAGTTCAGTTTTGGAGAGATTTAGCTTGAGGTAGTGAGAGGACATCCAGGAAGAGATGTGAGAAAGACAGTTAGTGATACGGGTTAGCAAGGAAGGAGATAGTTCTGGTGCAGAGAAGTAGATTTGGGTGTCATCGGCATACAAATGATATTGGAAACCGTGGGACTTAATAAGGGAACCTAGTGATGACGTATAGATTGAGAAGAGAAGGGTGCCGAGGACAGAGCCTTGCGGTACTCCGACAGAAAGTGATGACGGGGCAGAGGAGGCCCCAGAGAAGGCTACACTGAAGGTACGGTTTGACAGGTAGGAGGAGAGCCACGAAAGGGCTGTGTCACAGATACCGAAGGATTGGAGGGTTTGGAGCAAAAGAGGGTGGTCGACAGTGTCAAAGGCTGCGGACAGATCAAGGAGGATAAGCAGAGAGAAGTGGCCTTTTGATTTAGCTGTAAGTAGGTCATTGGTGACTTTAACAATAGCTGTCTCTGTGGAGTGATAGGGACGAAATCCAGATTGCAGCGGGTCAAGAAGGGAGTTTAACGTAAGGAAATGGGATAGGCGTGCATATACTAGTTTTTCGAGAAGCTTTGAAGCAAGAGGGAGGAGGGAAATTGGGCGGTAGTTGGATGGGGAGGTAGGATCAAGGGAAGGTTTTTTGAGGATAGGTGTGACCAGTGCATGTTTCATTGATGAGGGAAATGTACCAGTGCTGAGGGAGAGGTTGAAAATGTGTGTTAGTATAGGGGTAAGGGTAGCAGAGAGAGAGGGGAGCAGCTGTGAGGGGATAGGGTCAAGAGGACAGGTAGTGAGGTGAGAGCGCAGTATAAGTGCTGAAACTTCGTCCTCAGTAACAGGGGAGAATGAACTAAGTTTCAGGTTATGAGGGTTGTGGTTGAGTGAGAGTATTTGAGGGGGGGAGTGAATGGAATTGTGTTGAGAGCTGATTTCATGTCTGATGGAATCAATTTTGTTAATGAAGTGACTGGCAAAGTCTTGAGCTGACAGAGAAGTTGTATTAGGAAGTGGGGGAGGGCGGAGGAGAGTATTGAAAGTGGAGAACAGACGTTTTGGGTTTGAAGAAAGATTAGAGATAAGAGTAGAGAAGTAGTGTTGCTTGTGGAGATTAAGGGCAGAGTAGTAGGAGTTCAAGATGAATTTGTAATGAAGAAAATCAGCTGAACTCCGTGATTTTCTCCAATGCCGTTCAGCAGTACGGGAACATCTGCGTAGGTACCGTGTCAGAGGAGTATGCCAGGGCTGGGGATGAGTGTGTGATTTCCTAGCAGTGGTAAGAGGGGCGAGATTGTCATGGACGGATATAAGGGTGGAATTATAGTGGCAGATAGATTGTTCAGGGCAGGAAAAGGAGGAGAAGGATGAGAAGAGTGGTTGAAGGGAATTAGCAAGTTGTTGGTGATCTAAAGACCTAATGCTTCTGTGAAGTTTGGTGTGAGGAGTAGAAGGTGGGAGAGTTGTAGGAAGGGATGATATGTTGCAGGTAAGGAGATGGTGGTCAGAAAGAGGAAAAGGGGAGTTTGAGAAGTTTGAGAGAGTGCATCGATAGCTAAAGATCAGGTCAAGGGAGTGACCGTCTTTGTGAGTGGGAGAATCAGTCCATTGTGACAGACCGAAAGAGGAAGTGAGTTGCAGAAGTTGTTTAGCAGATGAGGCAGTGGGATTGTTAAGGGGGATGTTGAAGTCACCAAGAATGAGGGCAGGGGTGTCTGAGGAAAGGAAATAAGGAAGCCAGGCAGCAAAGTGATCTAAAAATTGAGTTGGGGAGCCAGGGGGGCGGTATATGACTGCAACACGTATAGAGAGGGGAGAGAATAACCGAATCATGTGTGCTTCAAATGAAGAAAATGTGAGTGAAGAGAAGGGCTGTATTTGTTGGAAGGTGCAACGAGAGTAAAGTAAAATACCGACACCACCTCCTTGTCTATTGCCAGACCTAGGAGTGTGGCTGAAATGGAGACCCCCATGTGACAGTGCAGCAATGGATGCTGTGTCTGAAGTAGAGAGCCAGGTTTCTGTAAGAGCCAGAAGGTTAAGAGAGTGGGAGATAAAGAGATCATGGATAGAAGTTAGCTTGTTGCAAACAGAGCGAGAGTTCCAGAGTGCACAAGTGAAGGGGGAGGGTTTTTTAGATGTAAGAGGAATGCGATTAAGGTTACCAGAGTTTAGTTTATGAAGTCTATTGAAAGGCACACAAGGATGTGAAAGGTTAGGAGGTT
Source organism: Bombina bombina (assembly GCF_027579735.1). NCBI lineage: Eukaryota > Metazoa > Chordata > Amphibia > Anura > Bombinatoridae > Bombina > Bombina bombina. The sequence goes on from NC_069500.1 coordinate 1,175,757,791, forward strand.
GTGAGGGACCAGGATTAGGGGAGATGTCGCCAGCAGCTAGTATGAGCAAGAGGGAGAGTGACATGAGATGAGAATCAGATTTGCAGTAATGAGACTGTTGTTTAACTGAAGTGCAGGGGGGAGAGAGAGTATTTAGGAATAAGTAGAGTTCATGAGTACAAAAGTAAGGTGAGTATAAGAGAGATGGGCTAATGAACAGTGCAGGTGGAGAGGGAGAAGGAGTAAGTGAGTAATGTAGTTTGTTATAGAGACAAGAGGTAGCAAAAAGGAATACGAAGATATTGAGCATTATTCTGAAAGTGGGAACCAAGTAAACACATAAGACACAGTGTTACAGCAGCACTTGCAAAAGGATACAATGAGATACAAAAAACATAGTATTACAAGAGTTCTTGCCTTGTGTCTTGCCCCTTGCCCAATCCTTGTTCAATTCTTGTATAATTCTTAAAAATTGATGCCTCACTTATAAAATGTTCACTCTGAAAATGTGAACATATGCTATTGATAAAAGTGCACAGCCCTGTTACCAATGCACAAACCCCTGTGCAATGCACTTCCCCAAGCTAGTCTGAAATATATACAGGTAGGGCAGTCAGCTGAGTCCACTAAATTTACTTAATTGCTAATCAAAGACAGTTGGTAAGGCCAATTGGAATGTTAGAATCTGGTCAGGGTGAGATGAGTTAAGTAAACAGACAATAAAATTTGGAGGGGGGTTAAAACTGTGACATAAGAAAACTATACATTTTAGAGTTATAGCAAGTATTGATAAGGAGTGAGCATCACATGGCAATTAACTAGACATTAGAATTGAGACATTGGAAAAAATCATTACAAAAAATGCAGGACTTAATTTTAACAGACTAAATTCAATTGCTCAATATATATATATATATATATATATATATATATATATATATATATATATATATATACACACACACACACACACACAGAGGGATTTGTTGTAAAATGACAGAAAAGCAGGGGATAGCAAGATTTCAGTGCAGGGCCTGAGTTCACGTACCAAAAAAAGAGGGATTTGTTGTAAAATGACAGAAAAGCAGGGGATAGCAAGATTTCAGTGCAGGGCCTGAGTTCACGTACCAAAAAAAGTTATAAAGAACTTAAAAAAAAAATCAATTAATACCATATATGATTTTGGTCACTTTAAATAGAGAAAAGCTAAAAAGTCTTTATTGCATTGCGATCCTGTTTGAAAGGCTGGTTAAGAAGAAACCGATACTTGGGAAGAATTACAATGGTGCAAGTGTGACCTAGAAACAAACATTAACAGAAATTGCTACATACCATTACTAGCTGTTCGGGTCCTAATCTAATTTTTCCTTAAAGGGACACTAAACCCAATTTTTTTCTTTTGTGATTCAGGTAGAGCATGCAATTTTAAGCAACTTTCTAATTTACTCCTATTATCAAATTTTCTTCATTCTCTTTATCTTTATTTGAAAAGCAAGAATGCAAGTTTAGATGCCGGCCCATTTTTGGTGAACAACCTAGGTTGTTATTGCTGATCGGTGGATAAATTCACCCACCAATAAACAAGCTGTCCAGAGTACTGAACCAAAAACTGTTTGGCTCCTTAGCTTAGATGCCTTCTTTTTCAAATAAACTTAGCAAAAGAACGAAGAAAAATTTATAATAGGAGTAAATTAGAAAGTTGATTAAAATTGCATGCTCTATCTGAATCATGGAAGAAAATTTTTTGGATTCGGTGTCCCTTTAAGATTTCCTTAGCTGTTCAGGATATCACATACTAAATACATATACACATGTAAATCTGTGCACAAGGCCACTGCAGACTGACTATACAATGGCAAAAAAATTATCGTATGGCCATTTCAGAGAGTCTTCCACATGCCCAATATAATAGAATGTTTCCAAATACAGACATCCCAAACTGAAAGAACTCATTTGAGGGAGGTGCCCCCCCCCCCAACCGTTCCCTGTCCCAATTCAGAATTCCTCAGTGCTCTGATTATGAAATAGTTGAAAATGTTATCACAAAGAGTATGTTGAGGGAAAAAACATCCATCTAAAGACGAGATGAAACTTGCATGTATAAATAGCTATATAACCATTTTATAGCTATAAAGTATGGGAGTCTGGCACAATATACAGCATGGCAGTCTGCACAATATACAGCATGGCAGTCTGGCACAATATACAGCATGGCAGTCTGACACAACATACAGCATGGGAGTATGGTAATATAGAGCATGGGAATCTGGCACAATATATAGTATGGCAGTCTGGCACAATATATAGCATGGGAGTCTGGCACAATATACAACATGGGAGTCTGGCACAATATACAGAATGGCAGTCTGGCACAATATACAGCATGGCAGTCTGGCATAATATACAGCATGGGAGTCTTGCACAATATACAGCATGGCATGGGAGCCTGGCACAATAGAAAGTATGGGAGTCTGCACATCTCACCTGTATCAGATCTGCTATGTCTTGCACCGCACTAGAGATCAGGAAGGGGGAGAAAGTCCAGAGATGAACACAGTAACTATTTACATTGAGCTATAACGGAACAGTGACACCTACAGGTAGAAATGAAAAGTGCAGGCACAAATTTGATTTTCTCTGGCACTGCTCTTTTCGGGATCTTGTGTTTAATTTGCGGCTGTCAGGGAGCCACAATTTCAATGCGGGAAACTCCCAGAACTTCCGGGAGAGTTGGGATGTCTGCACATAGTCTTGTAATACTTGCAAATATGTTTAAAAAGGCCATTTCGGCCTTTATCACGTGCCTTGAGGTGTTGAATTAGAACAGGCCTCAAAAAGCTGTTGAAAGTATCTTGAAAATGAATTGTGATATCTGAGAACTTTTCGGCTCCATGTTAAAAATAGGGCTTTAAGACACCTCCAGCGTTAGATAGTCCCCTTAATTATATTATGATCATTTGAATTATAATGATTATAAAACATTTTTAATGTATACAGTAAACTGTCCCTTTAAATAACATAAGAAGAGGTTATTTGCTATTGGGGATGACACATAGTTGTTTTTGAATTGTAACTTGTGTGAGTTCTTTGATGCTAGATGAACCCCAAATAGACAATGGACAGTTTGATAAGTGTGTGACTACGTAGTAGTCTGCTAAAAGGTGTTGTTGTTCTTTGATGCTTTATCTGCTGTATGGAATGTTATCAGGGATAACAGTGGATTATAAAACAGCACAGCATGTTTTTAGCTGATAATGAGTTCCAGACAGGTTTAGCTAGAAAAGGAATCCCAAGACAAGTTTCTAACACAATGTGTGCAACCTTGTGTATTTCTCTTGTTGAAATATGTGCTAAAGTGTTCTCCTGTGACTTTTGATACATTCCTGCTGCATCTGAGTATCAGCATTTCTTGCTAATCCCTGCTGTTTTCACCCTTGTTACGGCTGTGCAATTCTCAGGTCTGGTGTGCTGTGTATATACTACACTACATCTTGTGCTTCCCCTTGATAGCTGCATTATACGTAATTACAGGGATGTGATAAAAAACACATGGAGGAAGAGAATGTGATTTTTTTGGTGAACTTTTAATATACCAGAAGTACATAATATATATATACTTTATTACTTGAGGGATAAATAAGTGAGAGATTGCTCATTCTGGGCTACTTTACAAGTGACTAGGGTTGCCACCTCGGCCATGTTTTCCAGAACACTTATGAGTTACACATTCTACAGGGTATGCAGGGAGGAACATGTATTGTGTTTCTGGACAGCACTATTCATATTCCTCCCTGCACACCCTGCAGCATGTGTAACTTATAAGTGTTCTGTATTTTAAGGGACGGGTGGCAACCCTACAACTGACGCACAAACCATTGCATGAGAGTTTTCGCTATTGTTTGCGCTCCTATTAAATTGCATTGATATTACAAGTTGAGTGCAATCACGATTTGCGCTAGAATCATTATCACAATATCAGCGCTGTGGTTATATTATCTACTAGTCAAATCAGTATTAATGCTGCAATAAGCAGTGCAGATGCAGATGTTTTCTGCTAGTAGTTTATTTACAGATGCAGAATAGAATCAATGCATTAATGTTAAAGGGACAGTACACTGTAAAAATGTTTTTCCATTAATATATTTTACATAACTTGTTATACCAACTGCAGAGTAAAAAATATTAGCGAAATTCCATTTTCATGCTTATTTGTGTACATGAAGTAGCTGATTTTGTGCTTTGAAACCACAGCTTATTACAATGGGTTGAACTTAAAGGTGATATCAGATCTCATTATGTTCTAAGTTTGTGTAAACAGACTTGCTTCCTTATCTTTTATTTGGCTGGAACACCAAAGCTCAATGCATAGAGAGAACAATGGAAAATTATCATTTTATTACTTAACTATCCTGCATCCCACTGAGAGTGTAATCTCTTCTGCTGGCTGTGTATACTTAGGCGATTCAATAGCCTATACTCCAGTATTAATTTGTTCAGTATAGGTGGCGATACCACAGGCTAAATCAGCTATTTCAAATGCTGAAATAGGAGTAAAGGAGCTACTTGTAACCAATTTAATACACTCTAGCAGGTTAAAAGGATCATTGGGAATAATTTAAAGGGGAGAACATTTTTGGGTGAACTGTCCCTTTAAAGGGACATTGTATTATTATGGAAAAGCAACAGTGTAATTGACATAGCATTAAGCTGTGTGCTACAGGAATAGGTTTAAAAATTCTTGCACTTAGGGTTAAATTACGAGTTGAGCACATATTTGTGCTTCCGCAAATCCGTAATCTCTGCTCAGTTTTGTTATTTCCATGCCCACTATGGCGGGTGAGATTACAGGTTGGGAGCACAAATATCTCTGCCATGTGATCGCATCCTCGCATTCAATAGCGCAAAATCGCAGATAAAGCACCTGCTTTTTAGAAGCAGTGTTAACAATCACGACGGGGTGAACACATTTACTTCCCACGTGTAATATGAGTAGAATTACGGGTGCGCGCGTTAAGGTGCATTTATGCCCCAACATGCTCGCTTCTAGCCCTAAGTATATATTTAAACATATAAATCCATAACACATACATACAACCTCACAACATAACTCTCATTTGATGCTTGCCTCCCAGATGGGACTTTTATGAGAAAAAAAAACAATCCACCTTAACCTTTGCAGATTTCCTTTACTATCTCCATCCCGAAATGCCAAGCTAAAAGAAAGAAAAGATAAAAGTGTGGGTGGGGGAGCTTCTCACTTGTAATCTTCCTATTCTGTTACTTTCGTTTCACCCCCTCATATTCCCTCCTATTTTACACCCATTATCCATACCAAGTTTCTTATTGGCCAGTGATGGGGTAAAATGCCTCTCCCTCCATCCAGGGCTCCTTTTTAAGTGGTTTGAAATGTACAGTAAGCGCATGTACTTGTTCTTGCAGCTGTCCCGTGCATGCACATTTGCCATGTAAAAGTTCTCCTTAGTCTATTACATTGTATTAGTGTCTGAGCGGAAGATAATACATAAAAACTGACATCATTGTAAGCATTGTGCATGCGCACATGCCTCAGAAATCATCTATATATAGATTCCTATTAGTTAGAAGGGAATGGAGTCCAGAAGAGGGAGAATAAATATTTACCTTGATATTCCTAGTTCAGCTCATAAACACAATTAATTAAAGGGCCATAATACCCAAATGTTTAAACACTTGAAAGTGATGCCGTATAGCTGTAAAAAGCTGACTAGAAAATATCACCTGAACATCTCTATGTAAAAAAGAAAGATATTTTACCTCAAAAGTTTCTCAGTAGCCACATCCCATTGTAAAGGACTTCTAAGCAACAAATCAGTATGTCTGTCCCGGGACAGTGGAAGGAGCGAGCATTCGTGCACACTTATCTTATTTCCCTATTCAGTGTAAGGAAGTTTACAATGAAATCTCATGAGAGTTAAGTCAAATCTCATGAGATCACAGTAAAAGAGTTCATGACCTCAGCACTGTTGATGCTGATTGGTTGCTGTTCATTTCTTCTTTTTTTTTTTTTTTTACCTGGGTAGCTGGGTTGCAGCTGAGTATAACTTTTTACACAGACTTACTCTGCTGAGCTGAGGAAATTGTGAGGTAAAATATCTTCCTTTTTTACATAGAGATGCTCAGGTGATATTTTCCTGTCAGCTTTTTACAGTTATACTGCTTCAGTTTCAAGTGATTTAGCATATGAGTATTATGTCCCTTTAAGGTATTCACACGTTTTACTTTCATGGGATACTAAATTGCTTTTTTTGTCTTACAAATTCAGTTATTTCATTTAATTAATTTAAGTAAAGCGGAAATATTAATAAAGCTATAAAAATTGAACACATCAGTTCTATTTGCCTTCTATCTGTACTTAATTGCTGCTATTTCATACATAGTAGAACATGCTTCTGTTTCATGTCCCTTTGAGTATAGATGAGTAGTGTTAATAGTAAATGAGTTACTGACTCTCTTGGTCAAGGTAGAATATCAATAAAGTGCAGCCTGATATGGACTTTTGGGCTTTGAGTAGTAATCTTTGCATTCATTTTATATTTTACTAGCTAGGTCTATCATAGTTTTTTTTCTCTCCGTATAATAAACTATAGATATAGTGTTGCTCAGTTACAACAGGAATTGTAGTGCTGTCTTTGCAATCTCACAGTAGTAAAGGGACAGGCATGCAGTAATGCAGTGTTAGGTTCTAATCCTTTATGACAAGATAATCAGTAATAAAATAGTACGATGAGCACCAATTAATGAACATCAAATCAATGGGCATGCTGTTTCTGCTGATTAAAACAGCAGCTGATTGGAATAAATGGATTTAATATACTTATTCGGAGACCAGTCTCTTTTTTATCATATCTAGTGAATCTAGTGCATGAATAATCTTAGAATGATACCTAGGTGCCTCTTTAATGTGATGCTAATAGCAGTCATTAGTGAAAGCCGTGCTTGCTGCGTATAATAGGCCACTAGCACTTTCTGACATATTACATGCCCTGTAAAAGGACTATTAGAATATAACAGTATTTTGTGCCAAGCATAGTGTCTCCGAGCACCACCACACACCACTGTCTTCTGTCTAATGGCGATGACCTCTGTAGCATTGTGCAACGATTTGCAGAATTTAAGTTTTTTTTTTTTCAAGATTTGTCTTAAGAAGGTAATTTACTTTCCAATTGTATGAAACTTACAAATGGTATTTGAGAAGTTAAAGAAAAACTGTTAAATTTTTTTTTTCTCTTTTTTTTGTTGTTGGTATTTTTTATTGCTCATTAAAGGGACAGTCTACTCCAAAATTGTTTAAGAAGATAGATAATCCTTTTATTACCCATTCCCCATTTTTGCATAACCAACAGTTATATTAATATACCTTTTACCTCTGTGATTACCTTGTATCTAAACCTCTGCAGACAGCCCCCTTATCTCAGTGCTTTTGACAGACAGGCCTACCTAGGTTTAGCTTTCAACTAAGAATACCAAGATAACAAAGCAAATTTGAAGACAAAAGTAAATTGGAAAGTTGTTTAAAATTGCATGCCCTATCTGAATCAGGAAAGTTTATTTTTGACTAGACCGTCCCTTTAACTAATTAGTACTTCCTGCGCAAGCTCGTTTGGCTGAGTACTTTTTACCAAACCGCAAATGAGCAATAACAGAATCTACACAAATGATGCAGGTTTAGTTTTATGTTAAATATAAGCAGTTTTTACCTGACATTTTTTAAGCATTTCTTTTAATATATATCATGTTAAAATGCTGCTCAATTATATGAATGGTAGAAAATAATAGAAGATTATTAGATTTTAATTTAGCATAGTATTGTATCTGCATTACATTAATAGGGCGCCATGTACTAAGCTTCGAAGTGACCGTCCGTCTGTATTTCCGCGTCAAAATTCACTCGCGATCTGCATCTCGTATTTACCAATCTGCGATCGAATAGAAAAACCACTATTTTTCATCAGCTATCGTAATTTTACACAACTGATCGTTCCTAAGCCTTTTTCCACTTACTACATGTTCGATCGCACGTAAATTCGCTTTAATCGGAAATTCTGAATGTTACAACTAATCCGCCCGCTCCAACTTTAACTGTAACTTCGCGTGATTTGCTTCGCAACCATTTAGGTAGCGAATACAATAGAAAACTATAGGGGGTATCAACCTGACGCCAGGTTGAAGTACTTAAGTGAAAGGACTAGACTACTATTGTATCATTATTGGTTTTTGGTTCACTGAATGAAGATGGAGAGACTTTTACACATGTTTCTTTTCCGATTGATTCAATTATGAGGAAGAAGGGCTATACAGGCACCAGTTGACAACAATGGATTGCAATGAAGGAGAGGTAGAAGAATCAGAGTCCCTAGAGTTTTCCTTCCACGTATGGGTTTGGAAGGCATTTCTGATCGAGAGATTATCCAGAGATTCCGTTTGGACTGAGAAGCTATTATGGAACTTTATAATGAAATAGCAGAATACCTGGAGCCTATGACAGCGCGTTCACAAGCCATACCCGGACTATTAAAACTGTTGAAAGCTTACATTTTTTTGCCACTGGTTCATTCCAAGCTGTGTCTAGCTTCAGCATCAGCCAGTCTGCTTTTTCGAGGCACTTAACCAAAGTAATTGATGCATTGATGGTCGTCTTTCCAAGGTACGTGTGCCTTCCATCGACTCCTGAAGATAGGCAATCTGTGAAGTCCAATTTTTATAGAATGTCCGGAATGCCCAATGTCCTTGGAGCCATCGATTGCACCATGTTGCAGTCAAACCATCACAAGAATGTGAGGCAATTTTGGCTTTAGTTTGACGCTTTATATCGTTGAACCTTTTTTTGCATGAGTCAATATCTTTTTTTAGTTGGTCCTTGAGCACTCACTGCGTCACTAATTTTTTCCCAAATAAACTTCTTACGAGCTTCGAGGGTTTGCTTGACTCGACTACCATAAATATTGTCATAATATTCGAGTACTAGATCAACAAGTACAACATTCTGTTGATGAGAGAAATTAGGGTTGCGAGTCTTCTTAGAAGTAGCAGAATCTCCGGAGCAAGCCATCTTCTCAAAGTGAATACCGAAAAGTAAATAAACAATATTCTAAGATTTCTGGGAAAATGCACATTCTTATACGTCAGCAGCCAGACGTTGCTGCTTGTCTGACGATTATGACACCTATATGGTCACGTGGGTGAAGAACTAAACCAATTAGGTTGCAGACTGCTTCGTAACTTTGCTCTTTCGCGCCGAACGGAGCTTCAAAGTTATCAATAATCTGATTGTCTTTGAGACACAATAGACGCAAAATTTTACGGCTTGGTTTTTAGTACATTCATGTAACGAAGTTCTGTCCGCATGGTGCGAATTCCGACGGGTTAATTCGATACGGTCTGTGCAAAAAATTTGGCGCCTTAGTACATGGCGCCCATAGAAGGGATATACTGTAAAAATTTACAAATATATATGCTAGTTCTCTGTCCCTGACAGCTTGCAATTTCAGGGGCTGTCACAAGATGGGCACAGGAAGTGGTATAACATTGGTTGGTTTGCAGCACTGGTTATAACTAATGGCCTCTAACCAAAGAAAGTTAAAGGGATATGAAACCCATATTTTTTTCTTTCATGATTCAGATACAGTAAGCAATTTTAAACAACTTTCTAATTTACTACTATAATCAATTTGTTCTCTTGGTATCTTTATTTAAAAAAGCAGGAATGTAAAGCTTAGGAGCTGGCCCATTTTTGGTTTAGCACCTGGTTAACCCTTGCTGATTTGGTGGCATGCTCTATCTGAATCATGAAAGAAAAAAAAGGTTTTGATATCCCTTTAACATTTAGAGAAATGCTTCTGATTAGGACACTTTCTAATTTGCAGTATAACATCTCTCCACTGTTATTTTTACTTCTTGAACATCTGTGTTTCTTGCTTTGTAAACAGATTGTTGAACCTTTACTCGAGGCCAGACAGTATCTGCCACTGCTTACTGACTAGGTTGTGAACTTGTGTTACCTGCCAAATTTCCTCTCCACATCTATAGTTAGGTCTGGTGTTGTAATCACCCTCTGCTTAACATTCCAACTGGGAGCCTTTTAGTGTGTTCCTTGGTAATGCAGTGCTACGTGCTCATATCACCACTGCAGTTATGAGATACCTTTATAAGAAAAGAAAAAAAGGTTTACAGAAGAATACAGTATTATTTAGATTTCTCTCTGGGGCAAGGTGGAAATCCCACTACTGAAAAACATTAAAATTCAGCACTGTAGTTTTTATTTTTTTAAAGTACAAGTTTCTATCAGTATTAAAGCTGACATTGAAATTATTAATAGTTTCCATCATGTTGTAGTTCTACAATTGACTTGTTCATATGTTCTTAAAGGACCAGTACATACAGTAGATTTGCATAATCAACAAATGCATGATAACAAGTCAATGCAGTAGCCATTTAGTCTGAATTTCAAATGAGTAGTAGAGATAACTTTCAAATTTGTCAGAAAAAAATCTATTTCCACTCTCCCTGTATCATGTGACAGCCATCAGCCAATCACAAATGCATATATGTATAGTCTGTGGATTCTTGCAGACACTCAGTTGGAGCTGGTGAATCAAAAAAGTCTAAATATAAAACGATTGTGCACATTTTGTTAATGGAAGTAAATTAGAAAGTTGTTTAAAATTGCTGCTCTGTCTGAGTCATGATAGTTTAATTTTGACTTGAGTGTACCTTTAAATGGACATTGGACTTATCATGCATATGCAGGTGTACTATTTGAACATATTAAAGTATATATCTTGTTCATGTGAAAAAGGTAACACTAAAGCAGTTTGTTTTGATTTTTTTAACAGGAAATGCACAGCTGGTTGTAGAATAGGAGCGAACTGTTTCATAAATAACACTCTCACAGCTCTTTTTGTGGACAGTAATACGCTTTACAAGCATATAACAAAAATTGTTTACTATTTAGCATAGGAACACCCACTTAAAAATATATATATATATATTAAGATGCCCTCTTTTAGATGCAACACTGAAAAAAAAGGAATGTCCCTTTAATAAAAGAATTTCAAGATTACTTCCTAGTGTTTATGTTAGTTTAGTTAGATATAGGTTAACTCGATTCAATTTTAAAACTCCCGGACTGAATAAGGGTTTACAAATGGATTTACTAGGCTCATTGAAAAGATGACTTTGTATCTCCGCTAAATTGTCTGTGACTCCAAATTAAAAGGCCAACATAACTTTGATTTATAGATTTTATTTTTAAATAGTCTGCAGCACACTTGTCTGTTATAAAACACATGTATTTTTAAAATAAATGCAAAACGTATGTCACATTAAATGTCATCATTGACTGATGTTGCTTTGACAGTCTGGAGCCGAGTGGTCTTCTGTCCACGTGTCTCTAGTGGTCACCAGTGGGAGGGTTAGATGGGAACTATTTGAGATTATTGATTTTTTTTTTTTATCAGAACATCAGATTCTATATTTCTTCAGCATCATGCACTTGTTGACTTGGACACCATGAAATCACGTTGGCCATCTCAATATATCTTTCCTGGCAACCCATATGTTAATAAATAACATATACAAATTGCTTTCTTCTGATGCCTTCCAATCAATAAAACAGTATAAATAGCATGCAATTTTCCAGCATACCTGCCTTGGGCATTGATACAATACACATAAAAATGATTTCTGACCCTAAATGATTTTATTTTTTTTCCCCAACACAAATAATGGTAGAGGTTTTGCATATACCACTAGTTATAAATCACTCAATTGATCTTAGTACTGGTAAAAACTCCTAGATGGTCTTTGTTACTTTTATAAATATGGTTAATACTTTGTGCCACTTAACTGAGATGCAAGTGAATTGCTCTTGGTGGCTTAAATCAGCCACATTAGAAAACGCCAACACATAATCTTGCTCAGGGTTTTGCATAATTGCATATGTCTGCTCTAAAGAATTACTAGGTTGTGCAAGCATGCAGGAGAATTATTCCTCCCTCAAATGCCAGTTATTTTTGATCAGACTCAAGATACTAGGCATGTAAATTGAAAAACTCATATTGTTATAGTCTGGCTTGCAATGGAGAGCTTTTAAGCGTCTCTACGGTTACTGTTGTAAGAATCTTTCACTGAAATATCCAGTAAAAATCAGATTGCTTTTTTCCAGCTGTGATTATATCTGTTATTACATAGGACAAAAGCAGCAATCACTGCAATGGGGACTGATAAAACACCCCTTTCTCAAAGGTGTTGTCTGAGATTTAGAACATTTTTTATGACATAAAGTTGCTTTGCATATGTTTAGTAATAAAACTACTCTTTCTTTTAACTCTTGCTATCTAAAGATCTTGTAGATGTAAAGGTGCAACCACTGGAGAGGATAAATGGTGTGATCACTTTACCTATGTAGCAAGTTGAACAAATATTAATTACAACATCTTTGGAAGACCACAATAGGTTATTGAATTTCACATAATTACAATTAGAATAAGATGAAGTGATTTGTGTATGCATGTATAGATGCATGGGTATATATTAGGTTATTAATTATCTGCCTAGCTTTCCTGGATCTTTTTTATACTCCTTATCTTTTTATAAAAATTTGCTTAAACAGATATATTTGCGTAATGACAGTTTTGAATGCACATTTTTAGTTGACTACAGTATCAGGGAGTTTATACTTCAACTGCAGTTTGGATACCAGGAATATAAATCTAATGTATGTGTGTGTGTATATATATATATATATATATATATATATATATATATATATATATATATATATATATATATATATATATATATATATATATATTTATATATATATATGCTTGTTCATGTACATATGATTTACAAGAGGGATACACCATGACATTTCTGGGAACATCTTTCCACTGCTTTGCAAATATTTGTAACTCTTAGATCATTGTAAATATGACATTTTCTCTGAATAATTGTATATAGTATTTTAGAATTGAGCACTTTACCATATAATGCATATAGTGGTTGGTTAATACTGAGACTGAACCACTACTTGGCATTTAGACTAACCCGATTATAACCAACCCTTCCGTGTTCCCTGATATGCCCATTCTGCTCCAGTGGTTGCACTTTCTTTGCAATTGTACTACAGTTTAACCAGCATCAGATGGTACCTTTCTGTATCTGCATGTTAATACTTAAAGCTTATGTCCTGAACTGTCTGTCTTGTTCTCTTCCTTCTCTCAATTTCACAGCTCACTATTTGGATAAGATAGTTAAAGGTACTGTATTCTTTATATTTGTCTATCCTTATTAGCTGGAGTAAATATGCAGTTATATTTACCCCAATATTATTTATATATGTTGTATAGTCTTCAGCAAAATACCATCAACACCTCTTTCCTTATTGCTCAACCTTCTCAATATGACAAACGCTGTTTCTTTGTGTGCTTTATTACTTGTCTAGCATTTGCGTACTTATTTTGTTTTCTTTGTGTTATTTTTCAAGACTTATTTTTCAAGACTTGTACATGCATTCATTTTGCTGGCTCCAAAAAAAATTGACCAAACACTGCATATATTTGTTTCTTTTTAAATTTTACGACCCATGACTGCTTTGCCATTTAAATTTACCTGATGAGCATGAAACATTTTTTTTTTATTGTTGAAATCTGACATATACTAGTCACACAATGGCAAGTAATCCTCTCTGAAGACACGCCTCAATGGACTGAGCCCTTATACCTCGGTGTTCAGCCAAGAATTTTTGCATTTTTCCAAGCACAATTAAGAAATCTTTGCTTGCATATCAGAAAAACAAAGTAATTGCTTTTTGTATAAAAACTTAGATGCAGACTAGACTTCAAATTTCTTCACAAAAAAACATATGTAGTTCTAAAAAAAAAAAAAAAGTTTTAATAGTAGAAACTTATTGTCTTTTTACCATGTGACTTTTATTTCTCTTTTTTTTTTTAAACTACTATTATTTAATAACTTTTGAATTGATAATTTTACATTTTAAAAGTTTGTAGTTATGAGTTTCATTTACTGATCAAATTAATTCCCATAAAGAAACACATTATTTGAATTGTAGGTGAGAACAACAAAACCCATTAGTTTACCACAAAATTGACCATCTGTTTTAAAACATCAAACTTTATTCAAACCTTGTTTCAAGACAGCACTCCACCAATCACAAGCATGAATTAATTCCCTCTATGTGTTCACAAGTCTTTTAGTAAAACATTAGTTTCTTGCATTACTTTTGTTTCTTTTAATAACAGTTCATGACTTATTGTCCTACCATTTGTCTATCCTTGAAGAGGAACAACTTACCTCCTTCGGTTCCTGCGCTTGCACTACTAACCCATTAATGGCAGTTGTTTAAAGCCAAGCTACTGCTAGCTATGTTTCTTTTCATATAGATTAGTCAGATAGAAATACACTTTTATTTAAGTATAATATATTAGTTAAGTTTAATAATTATTGTATTAAATACTTTCCTAGTAGCTAAAATAGAAAACAATGATGACAATGTTTATCAGTAAATAGAATTATTCTATTCAGTTACATTTTGAAGTTTGTGTTTAAATATAGCAGCTACATATGGACTAACAAAATGGTTTATTAAAGGGACATTAAACCCAACATTTTTATTTCACGATTCAGACAGAGAATACAATTTTAAACAACATTCCAATTTACTCCTATTATCTATTTTGCTTCATTCTTTAGATATCCTTTGTTAAAGAAATAGCAATGCACATGGGTGAGCCAATCACATGAGGCAACTATGTGCAGCCACCAATCAGAAGCTACTGAGCCTATCTAGATATGCTTTTCAGGAAAGAATATCAAGAGAATGAAGCAAATTACATAATAGAAGTAAATTAGAAAGTTGATAAAATGGTATTCTCTATCTGAATCTTGAAAAAAAAAAAATGTGGTTTAATGTCCCTTTAAGGTTATCCCTTTACATTAATGTTAGTAGAAAAGATATAGAACTCTTCTCCTCAACTGGACTCATTGAGTTAGCACACACGCTTAAACTCAAAGGGACATTAAAAGCAAAACTGAATTCCATATAAAATGTCTAAAACATTGCAATGCATGTTCATTATTTATTGTACTTGCTTTTCCTGTAATTTAACTTTTAAAACAGAGTTTTCTACTGTTCCAAGGAGGCTAAATTACATGTTGCATACATTAGATCTACAGAGTATGTGCTTGGTCTGTGCAGCAGTGTATTTCTTTGTCTCTGGCCACAACAATGGAGGTAAAATACACATACTCAAGAAGTTTTTAAAGGGTTTTGTCCCTTTTTGCAAATTTTAAATTAATGTTTACATATGTATTTTTATTGAGATGTTCCTTTAAATTATAAGCAGCTGCTGACAAATAATTACCTAACAAATTTACCTAATTTATAACCCCTTGAAGGACAAGAGCTTAGGCTGGTCCCACAAGGCTTGTACTTGTAACCCTGGGGTTTCAGGTGATATTACAGATGGCTAAATAAAATGACATCAACATTTTTGTTAAGGCATATTTTTCCAAACCATGGAAATAAATATAAACTTATTAATTGTTTTTTTAATGTGATTAATGGTATGTTACCTGCTTTAACAAGTAATAGACAGTTTTAATTAGTTGCTGCACTAATCAAGAAAATTACTTAAAATAGACAGTTTTAATTAGTTGCTGCACTAATCAAGAAAATTACTTAAAATTGCATGCTCTATCTGAAGGAAATAAAAAAATGGGTTTAGTATCCCTTTAAGGGCTAGTGGGGAAAACTTACATGAAAAGAGCACATACTAAATAATGAAAGTAAATTGCATAGCTTTTTTCCCCTCTGTACGATTGAACATTTTATTAGGTTTTTATTGAATCTTGTGTTTAGTGTTTCTTGAAATAAGTATATGCCTGACCTAGGCTCCTCCCATAGAATGTGCAATTCCCACCCCTGTATTCCCATGTCCAGTTTTTTTGTGAGTGTGTGCGCCATCTCCCCAGCTTAACAGATGCACTAGTAACATACAGTTCAACCAGCCCAGATTTAATTTATAAATATATAAAATACATAAGAGATAGTAAGTTGGAAGTACTCACCCATAATAATGTTTTTGTATATGTAGTCATGACGCTTCAAATCCATGTATTTACTTCCTGTTTAATATAAAGTATACAGCCAAAATCCCCAAACAATACTATCAGTCACTTTGGCAACATGCATTACAAGTTCTCAATAAATGGCAGCCATCTTTAAAAAGGGGCTTGGTTAAACTGCATAGAATACCAGAATGTTTTGCTCATAAAATAAATAATTTTTTTCAAATCAGTTATGGCATTGCAATTATTTTGTAGAGGTAATTAAATTGATTCATTTAAAAAAATATTTAGGAGAATATTTAATTAGAAATACTTACTTAAATGTTTATTTTCCATTTATAAAATGATTTGATGTTTTTCAACAAAATTCAATTTTATAGACTTATTAAAGATGGCCGCCTGTGCAGAATTTCGAAGCACTGCCCTTGCATCTTTTCACCAAAAAATGTGTTGTCCATGCTTGCATGTTTCTTAGAAGTTGCCATTGTGTCTTTTGCAGTATGTTTTCTTTTTGGTCTATTCAAAATTATCTAAAGTCAGTGCTAAATTTATTTAGTTGCGGTGTTAAATGGGTGTCTTCCCTTTACTATATTCAAATTACTTTTATAAATGTCACAGCTGAAATATTTATCATAGATTGTTATTGAGCTACTTACCACATTCTGTCCCTGACTGAAGAGGTTAATAATTCTGCAGAGCTCTGAATGTCTGAAATCATTAATTAGGAAGATAAAATTTAGGCCATCAAAACATTGTGTGAAGTTATGCAGAGATAAGTCAATTAGAAGCCACGATTTTAAGAAGAAGAAAAAAAAAGGCACATTCAGTTCTATAAAGTACCTTGCTTTAAATTCTGCAAGCCAAGCAAATTCAGCTCTCTAGTTTGCAAAGACTATATAACTATACTAATAATATTGTTGGTGCTTTATTTTAATTAAAAAATATTCTCATTAAAACAAATGACAGGTCAAATTTGTTTTTTATATTAAAGAACGTTCTACTGCATTCTTCATAAAAAAATAGATTTATATTACTAATATAGATATTAATATCGAAGTTACCCGTAAGTCATAGACCATCAATGAGCTATTGATGGGGGTTCGACTCTTTATTGACATTTTACCCCCTTTATGAAGGAGAACATGGCCACTAGATAAGAAAAGAACTACGTTTTATATACTATTTAAAGTATAAGATTTAAAGGGACTTTACACTAAAATGATTATGATATATAAATCAACATCAGTAATATTTTTGTATAATATAGTTTATTTTAAGCAATTTAAATTGAAAGTAGCCTGAAAGCAATGTACATCTGATACTGCTGTATTAAAACGATGAAGAAGTTAGTGTTTTTTACCGATATATATGAAATCAGTGTGCATAAATATGTATGTATGTGTACCTTTCAATTAAAAAATTTCAGACCTAAAATGGTTAAATCCTTTTCGATGTTAGGATTTCTTACCTCCACCACTACCGGCTAGGGTTGCCACCTGGCCTGTATTTTACAAGTACAGCCGCTATTTTAATGCAGCAAGCCGGTGCCATTACTGTGTACATACCGGCCATGCTAATGCTAGGGATGGGCAAATGTGTTTATATTCAAATTTGAATGTTAGAACGAATGTTATTGTATAAATTAGATTTACATAATAGAATGTTGATAAGAACGAATATTCTTAAAAATTCTATTATCAAATTCGAATATTACATTTATAAAACTCAATTGTAGACTAGAAATACTATTTTGAATTTGAATGTCACATTTAAATTTGAATGTCACATTCGAATATTACATTTATAAAACACAGTATTAGACTAGTAATACTATTTTGAATTTGAATGTCACATTCAAATTCATATGTCACATTCGAATTCAAATATTACATGTATAAAACGCAGTATTAGACAAGAAATACTATTTTGAATTTGAATGTTACATTCAAATTCGAATGTAGCATTCAAATTTGAATATTGCATTCATTAAACATAGTTGTAAACTAGAAATACTATTCCGAATTTAAATGTCACATTGAATTTGAATATTACATTTAAAAAACACAGTATTAGACTAGAAATACTATTTTGAATTTGAATGTGACTTTGAATTCGAATGTAGCATTCAAATTCGAATATTACATTTATTAAACACAATTGTAGACTAGAAATACTATTTTGAATTTGAATGTCACATTTGAATATTACATTTCGAAATTGAATGAATACATAGCTAACCTTTCTATTATTCGAACAAATATTTTCAAATTTTATTGAAAATTTCAAAAATGAAAATTCGAAAATAGTTTGTTATATAAACATTTGAAATTCGAACGAACGAATGTATCAAACACCGTTTTAAATTTTGATTTTTTAGAAACATTCGCCCATCCCTAGCTAATGCCCCTGTTTGCCCTAGCTTGATAAATCGAGCCCATAGTGTCATCTGCCTGTCCTGACCTTACTGCAGGAGCACATTTCACTGCAGGAAAAAGTCTGGTACAAGGTAACATTACTTTGCCAACAAGCTGTGAAGTGTTTATCTAAAAAAAATCAAAAATAAACTACAGTGAAAAATGGATCTGGGGATTCTTGTTTCAACACAGCTACTGAAATTAAATTGATCTCTCTAAACCCCCAAAAGCTTCTATTGCAAACTTGTCTATGTATGTGTGCTTGAGTGTGTTCATGGATGCCTATTCTAGGTCTATGTATGTGTGCTTGAGTGTGTTCATGAATGCCTATTCTAGGTCAATGTATGTGTGCTTGAGTGTGTTCATGGATGCCTATTCTAGGTCTATGTATGTGTGCTTGAGTGTGTTCATGAATGCCTATTCTAGGTCAATGTATGTGTGCTTGAGTGTGTTCATGGATGCCTATTCTAGGTTTATGTATGTGTGCTTGAATGTGTTCATGGATGCCTATTCTAGGTTTATGAGTATGTGCTTGAGTGTGTTTATGTATGCCTATTCTAGGTTTATTTGTGGAGTTTATGAGTCTCTGTGAATTCCTGAATTCCTGTATAGTTGTGCATGTGATTGTGCATATGGTGCCTGTATATATATGTGCACGTAGGTGTCAGTGCATGTGGTACCTGTATATATGTGCAAATGTGGGTGTCTGTGCAAATGGTGTCTGTATATATGTGTGTGAATGTGGGTGTCTGTGCATGTGATGCCAGTATATATTTTTGAATCTGAGTGGGTGTATGCAAATGTGTATGTTCATGTGGTGGTAGTATATATGTGCAAATGTGTACATGTGTATGTGATGTCTGTATATAAGAGTGAAATGTGGTCTGTATTGTGTGTATTGTATGTGTGTGTGTGTGTGTGTATGTATGTGGTGCCTGTATATATGTGCAACTGTTGTCTGTGTGTGCATGTCGTGTCTATATATATATATATATATATATATATATATATATATATATGTGTGTGTGTGTGTGTGTGAAAATGTGGGTGTCTGTGCATGTGGTACCAATATATATGTGTAAATGTCGGTGTGTATGTGGTGCCTGTATATATGTGTGGATATGGGTGTCTGTCTGTATTTATGTGTATGTGTGCCTGCGCATTTGGTGCCTGTCTATATAATGTGGGTGTCTGTTAGTGTGTGTGCATGTGGTGCCTGTATAGATGTGCAAATGTGGGGTATGTGTGTGTGCATGTGATGCCTGTATATATGTGTGAATATGGATGTCTGTTTGTATGTGCATATGGCTTCTAGTTTGTGTATATGGTTGTCTGATATAAGGGTTAATGCACATATGTAAGTTCCTAGTACTTCAGGTCCATGGGTCTTATCTATAGCTCATGTAGGCATATAACAGACAGGTAATCGGGGCCATAGGTCTAATCTGCTGTGTTTATTTGGTGAACTTTTAGACCATATTACTTTTCCAACCTTATTTTATTATTTTTCTTTCCTTCTTTGAAGCAAATATCACTTCCTGTGGCATCACTGTGATGTCAAATTTGCATAATAAAGTATGCTAATTAATGTGGCCAGTATATAATTTTTTTCTACAATGGTGACAACCCTACAGCCGGCCCACTTTGAAGTACACTTTTCTTTATAGCAGTGATGTTTTCACCATTCATCCAATCTTCTTGCAAGCCATACGGCTAGTCACAACATCACAAATACTTGGTTTTATGCTAGCTCTTGTGCGTGCAAGAAAATTGAATGAGATGTGAAAACATAACTGCTAGGAAAAAAGTGTACTTCCAAGTAGGCCGGCAATGGTGGAGGTAAGGAATCCTAGCAATTTAAATTTTAATTGAAAGGTACTCATATACATATTTATAGTCACTTATTACATATATATTGTTAAGTAACACTACTTCACCATCACTTTAATACTTAAAGGGACATTAAACACTAGATAAATGCTAGATAGAATGATGCATTCAAAGAAAAGATTAGTCCATGACTAACATGTAGATGTATTTTTTAAAGTTTCATTAGTTGTTTAAAAAGTGACAAAATAAATGTAAAGTTTTACGGCTCCATGTACTAAGCCGTCAATTCATCCGTCATTTTAGACGCGGATAAACTCGCCGTTACTCGCCGCGGGCGAAATGGTGTCCGCTGTCACTATGTACTAATAATCCCCCAATAAATAGACAAGTCTAGCCCGCCGCGAGCAGTGGCGGATTATTGATAAATTTGACGCCTCGCTCGCCGCGACTAAGCTGATGTACTTAACTTTCAGTTGAATTGTCTGGCCAATTATTAACACGTGACATGCAAGGTAGTTCAACTTATCTAAACAACTTTATTATTGTTCAAAATTTTTTGAAGAGTGTTAACAGAGCGATAACAGATAACAGAGTGATAACAAATATTTTTGTAATATTTATTTACAATTTGGATATGGCTTCATCTGGATCTGATAATATATAAATATTAATATAAAAATAATTATAAAGATTGACAACTATACAATACAAATTTAAAATATAGATTACGCTTTAATTACAGTCGACAAATTTGGCGCAATTTATGTTCATGGAAATGAGAGACAAATTAGACGCCAGTTATGCTGTACAATGCTGATATTACTGCCTTTTATATATGTCTAGACTAGCGTCTAGATTGACTTTCCTATTGTTTTGTACCTTGCCCGCCACCTAAAAGGTGGCGAGGCAAAAATAACGAGGTGGGAGCGGAAATTGTAGCGAGCGGACAAATAGATTTTTTAGTACATTCGTTTTTGGCGAGTTGGTGGTCAAATGTGTCTAATTACAGTGAAAAATGGAGACGTAGCGAGGTTTGGCGGATAAGTACGCTCGCAATTTTAAAGATGCGAGTTTGAACATAGTTGACGACTTTGTACATATCAGTTTGCGAGTTTTGACGCGAGATTTGTTGCGGGTAGCTCGCTGACTGCTTAGTACATGGAGCCCTTAGTGTCTATAAAACACAGGGAGCTGCCATGTTGTAACTTGTGTTACATTCTCTGCTGTGGCCAATTAGGGTCAGTTATAAATAGGTCACTAGAGTGTACAGCCAATGGTTGTGCTGGATTTAACAGTGTCCTGCACTTCCATTTCTAACAGAAACTGAAAAGCAAACAATTTCAGAATGGAATTACAGGCAAAGAGGACAAAATAAATAATGAAAGTATATTGCAGAGTTGTTTTATTATATACAATTTATAATTTTATATTACCATCTCTAAGTGTTTAATGTCCCTTTAAGCTCTGTTGGTGATCCATACAAGCATCTACAAACCTGTAATACCTTTTGCTAGGGTTGCACCGATACAATTTTTTTAAGACCGAGTACAAGTACCGATACTTTTTTTCAAATACTCACCGATACCAATTACCGATACTTTTTTAATGTCATGACAGTTTACCAAGCACAATACAGACTAATGATTTAAGATCGCTTCTTTATAATTATGAACTGTATCTCAGTTGAAATAATAAAACAGTTTTATGTGCTTGTTGTCACAAAGTTCATAGAACATGTTTATAAATAAAATTATTACAATAACATATGTTAATAATAACAACAATAAATAACAGCTGCAGCAGCTGGGACTGGAAAGATACAATTTAAAGGGGCGATTACTGGATGCAATTGGGTTGTAGGGTGCCTATATAACTGGTAAATCTGACACTTGTACATAATACAAAGTCGTATAATTTAATTCTGAAAATAATATTGGGGAAGGAGTATCCCAGTAATCCCCTTTGAGAAAAATGGGGCATTTGTATTCTACTGACTCAACAGAAAATAGGGCTGGTCTTCATATTTTTCCAGTCCAGCACTGGCTAAGGGTGTTCCTCAGAGTACAGTATATTTTGAGCATAATTGTGCAAGATGAGAGGCTTCCAGCTGTAAAGTAGCAGCTTTTAAAGCACTGCTCTGACGTAAAATAATACAAATAACAGCAATTTGTATTGGCAGAACAGAAGTGAACAATTTTTAGTTTAGTCTCCATTCCAGCTTAAAATGAAATGGGAACATACAGTTTTAAAAATCGCCACAAGATGGCATATGGGTAGGAATTGGAGGTATCGGTTTAAGTATCGGTGCATTTGCACGAGTACAAGTACTCATGCAAATACTTGGTATCGGCACTGATACCGATACTAGTATCGGTATTGGTGCAACCCTACCTTTTGCAATGCATTATTTTTAGATAGCCCAATATAAATAGGCACGTATATATAAGTATAAGCTCCCTCTGGAATGCTGTTTTCACACTTGTTAAAGGGCAGTTACCAAACTAGTATTTTTATTATTTTTTTTAATTCTTTTTTTTAAACCGTGTTTAGCAAAACATAACTTGTTGTGCTTATACTAATGCTACAGTATTAATTCTCATTGGCTTTGGGACCATTTGTATAGTTCTATTCATGAGAAAAAAAACATTATTTTAGATTAAAATACATTTTAAAAAAATATTTTAGATGAATACTACTGAAAACAATGTCCCTTTAAAAATAGTCCAAGACTATATATATATATATAATATATGCATTTTTCCATGTTGTACCTGATTCTTTGCATTCTTAACCGAAAGGCATTCAGTGAGCTGATGATCTGTTACAGATAATGTACCCGTTTACAAAAAAAAAGTCTGTTTTAATTTCTATTACTTAATATGTATGGCAGCAAATAAAGGGCACCTCTGTGCTGCTACATGCAAACCCTGTGCCGAATTAGTTTAATTTTAAACAAAACATTTTTTCATTTCTGTTTGCGATCTAAATATTTAATAAGTCTTTTTAAAATGAGGCCAATGCGTAGTCCCAGAATCATTAATAATTATAGTTTTTCCTTTTACTCCACCATACTCATTTTTCTGCTACCGAATAAAACCAAGAACATTCAGACATTACTGCCTCTAACACTGCAATGCAACATTTGTTTGCACACTCAAATATAAAGCAATTTTCATAACTTTGCCCTACATTTCATCCACAGAAAAGATTATTTGTTTTTTGTTCTTTTCTTTCTGTTTTCATTATTTTTTGTGTATTGTCAGACTGAAGACATCTGCACCATCTTCATTATTGGATATATTAAATTATTGTAATTGTTTTATAAATTTTCCCTTCTTGCTCATAAAAGCAGACAAGATAGGATATAAAGGTAACATTGCAAAAGCCGTAGGGAGACTGTCACAAAGAAAACCTCACTTTCTGCTATCTGTCTTGAAGCACGTCACTACCGTGTTTTTGTTGAGTCTATCAATGTTTTTTCGTGGTCCTTCTGGTATTTCATTTTGTCTGTCCTGAGTAACAAACTCTGCACAGCTCCTACATTTAGTTGAAAATCCTGTCAGTTCTGTCCCATCCGTTTGCAGCCTGATCCCCCTGATGTATGTTAGAATAGACGCTAACGCTAAGCTTCATCACTTTATTTCCGGGCTTTGCTTCTTATGTGAGAAAAAAGGAATGTAATTCTTAGCATAAAGTATTGTCAGTAAAACTGACAGATACTCTGTGCAACAACAGAAAGCACTGTAAATTCACATGATGGTATTGCCTCTCCAAGACCAGATAACATTTCAAGGTGGTTCTTTTGAAAAATATTTTTTTTTTTTTATTTTGTCCTGAATACAATGATAGTTTTTTTTTTTGCAACCAAAATAAATTAAAAAAACAAAGCAAAAACAATTGTGGCACCTTTAAAAATTCTTTAGACCCTCTGTAACCCATATCATAGTATATATCTTTCTTACTTTATCCGACAAGTTGCTATAACCTTATCTATGTGCCATATTATGAGGCACTGCTTAGTTCAGGGGTGGCAAACCTTTTTTAAATCACAAATTAGTGTTAATATCAGGAAGCCACAGGTGCCATAGGGTACCTTTAAAACAAAAGTTTATTTTTTAATCCATAATATGTATAAACAATGAAAGCTTTTTTGCTAAGGATTCATTAGAAAAATAATTTAGCACTACAGTTGCACACAAATGAAAACAAGCAATATGTGCTATAAGTGCCGCCTAAAGCATTTGTGTGCCATAGGTTCACCACCCCTGCTTATCAGCACTATTCAGCCTATCTAAAATGTACAAAAAAATAGCTAAAGGTCAATTCATACACAAAATCCATGTTCAATAGGAGAACAACTTTATTCCTTGACTGACAGTGAAAGCTGCAGCATTTTGCCACACACTGTGCTGTAACACTTTCTGGCAGCCATGATGTTAAAACTCAACATCAATTGTTACAAACCAGCAAAGTATTCTGGACAAAAAGTCTTATTACAATGCTTCTGTGGTTATGAGCATAGATTGCAGATATTATGCACGACGACACAAAATAACTTTATTTCTGCTGCCTTTGCAACACCCTTTCCTCTGCTCTGCAAAAGGAAATTAAAAAGTAATTTTATCTGGTCAGCAGGCGCATATATTCCCAGACTAAATAGATCTCTGGTGTTCCAACTATTAGTCTAATTAGAGATGCCACTTAAGAGTATATGATCTGTGCAAAGTGACAGTCCTCTTTTCATGTGCAGTTACAGTGTTTGTGCTTTATGAAGGCCTTGTATGTGTCCTATATTTGTTCACTATCCAGGAGATGCATTGGATTTTTGAGTCATTTGATGTTTTTTTTTTTCTTTCTTTTTTTTTATCTATTGTTTTTTTTTGTAGAGGGTTGTCCTGGACTATGCAACAGCAATGGAAGATGTACCTTGGACCAGAATGGTTGGCACTGTGTCTGCCAGCCAGGTTGGAGGGGAGCCGGGTGTGATGTTGCTATGGAGACTTTATGTACCGACAGTAAGGATAATGAAGGGGGTAAGATGAACAGCCTATATATTTATTTTTGATAAGGGAATATATATTTTAATTATGACTTCCTATACCAGGCAGGGTTGCCGTCTTCTCTGACATCTAAGGGGTTAAAGCTCCAAGTTTCTGTTGTTTTTTTTTTAAGCTTGCTTCACATCTTATTGAAAAAGTTAACAGTAAGTTAGGGACTCAGGTAACCTTTTTGCTATTAAATTGATTTTACATTTCGTGCATATGCCTTTGAGCTACAGTTTCTCGTCCTCTTATGTTGATTGCTTTATACTGACTTAGAATAGGAATATGACAGCGATAATGAGTTGAAACATAAATCTGTTGCTATCTATGTCTATCTTTTTTTGTTATTTCTATTATTATTCAAAATGCCGCAGGTCTGCCGAGGTTTGAACATATTTATCAAGACAGTTGTTTATTTTACCATTGATTGAAAGAGCAATGTAACCAATCTGGGATACATGGCAAGGAGCCAAATTTATCCTGCATTAAGAAAGTAGATCCTAGAGTTGCTAATATACCTTCGGCTTTATCATGGTAGTGGGCGGATGCCTGCCACATTCAAAACTTGAAAAGTTGCCTGGCAACACTACATTTAACAAAATAATTGCTCCTCTGTCCTGTATCAGTGAATCACTTCTGCTGCAAAGTAATTTTGACTGTTAAATTCTTATCGTACTACATATACAGATTTAGCTCTTACTTTTTCTTAAATTCGTGTTTCTATTTTTTTTTTATGCCTGAGTATCTGCTTTTCTCTTGTTAATCGTTTTGCTAAAGTGTAAATCATTTACCAGATTTCTCTAAGAGCATCAACATTTTTTTGTACATTCTGCTGCCACATTTGTACTTCATACTGTAAACTTTCACATCAGTGCCACTCAGAGGTATTTCAGCCAGGAATATTGTATCTTATTTAAGTGACCCTTGGGTATTATTAGTGATTATGGTTTCTAGCTGTTTGTAGCAGAAACCTGATTGGATTGTGCTTGGCAAATAGGAAATCTTTTGTAAAGAAGAGAGTTGATTTATTTTTACCCACTCTCCTATGCACAATTTACTTGTGGAAAGTATTTGAATGTATTGCAGCCATCTTTAAAACTCCAGAGGGCACCAAACTTCCTGCGGCTTCACCCAATGACCTGCTATAAGTCTGCAGTTGTGTATCAGTACAATTACTTAAACCAGCCGCTTGTGCTACGAACACTTTTTAAGAACCTCACTGCAATCATCAGAGAAAATCTACAGAGACTTTACAGCAGGGCTTAAGTACAGTAAATATATATTTTTCTTTTTAATATCTAGTCAATGTGTACATAAAAGTGACTCATTTGAAGCTAAAAGCAGATTACCCTATCAATTTTGGGTCATTTGCTTAGAGTTTTTTATTCATATATTTTGCTTTGAATAAGAAAATTCCAACATATATTTAGAATTAAATCAATTTCAGAAATATCCCCTGCTCTGGTTAGACATATAAACTGATCAACAAAATCTATCATGCTGCAGTGCATGATGGGAATGGACTGTGTAGTTGCTTTATTATTTGTTTGTATCTATGTTTGTTCAGTGACCATCATCAAACCCATTTGCTGTGAAAGGCCCATTGCACTTGAATATTTTCTTTCACACATGAAAGACCGGCATTGCTGTAAAATATATTTCTCTTGTAAGATGTATCGAGTCCACGGATTCATCCATACTTGTGGGATATTCTCCTTCTCTACAGGAAGTGGCAGAGAGAGCACCCACAGCAGAGCTGTCTATCTAGCTCCTCCCTTAGCTCCACCCCCAGTCATTCTCTCTGCCTGCTTAACTGCTAGGAAAGGGCAAAGTGAGTGTGGTGACTAAAATGTTAGTTTTTATTTTCTCAAGCAAAAGTTTGTTATTTTAAATAGTACCGGTGTGTACTATTTACTCTCTGGCAGAAAAGGGATGAAGATTTCTGCAAGGAGGATGATGATCTTAGCATTTTGTAACTAAAATCCACTGCTATTCTCACAAGGGCTGAAGAGTACAGGAAAACTTCAGTTGGGGGAACGGTTTGCAAGCTAAACTGCATTAAGGTATGTTCAGTCTATTTTTTTCTAGACAGACTGTGTTATTTCTAGAAAAGGCTGACAATATCCCCATGAGGGAAAGGTAAGCTGTATTCAGTTAAAGAGTAATCCAAGCTTGCATAAAGGGCTCATAGTTACTGGTGACACTAATAGGAAAAAACGTTTTGGTTTAGTTACAAATAAAAAAATTTTTGAGGGACTTTAAGGGGTCTTTGTGGCTTGTTTAAGGGTTATTAACCCACATGGGTAGTTTAAGAAACACTCTGTGGTGTTTTTTAGGCCCCATAACATCGAGTGAGGTGGGAGGGGCCTATTTTCAGTTGCACAGTTTATTTACCTCAGAAGCATCCAGCTACTTCTCCAAGGTGGCAAGGTGCTGAACGTTATTTTACCGGTTTTGAAGTTTTTTTCAATCCGGTTTTTACATTAAGGGTTAATTGTTTATTTGCATAGTTGTGCAAAGTTACTAAGGCTTTATGATGCTACTGTAAAAATTTCATTGTGTTTACTTCTACACCTCCACTTATTGCTCAAGGAGGTATTAGCTACTCTAGACGATTGTGACCCTATAGTGGTCCCAGAGAAATTGTGTAAAATGGACAGATACTTAGAGGTTCCTGTTTACACTGATGTTTTGACTATTGTTACTAAGGAGTGGGATAGACCAGGTGCTCCGTTCGCCCCCCCTCCTGTTTTTAAGAAAATGTTTCCCATATCTGACACCATACAGGACTTGTGGCAGACTGTTCCTAAGATGGAGGGAGCTATTTCTACTATTACTAAGCGTACAACTATACCTATCGAAGACAGTTGTGCTTTCAAAGATCCTATGGATAAAAAATTAGAGGGTCTCCTAAAGAAAATTTTTGTTCATCAAGGTTTTCTTCTCCAACCTATTGTGTGCATTGTTCCTGTAACTACTGCAGCTGCTTTCTGGTTTGAGGCTCTAGAAGAGGCTCTCCAGGTGGAGACTACATTAGAGGATATTATGGATAGAATTAAGGTCCTTAAGTTGGCTAATTCTTTCATTACAGATGCCGCTTTCCAAATGGCTAAATTAGCGGCAAATAATTCAGGTTTTGCCATTTTAGCACGCAGGGCGTTTTGGCTTAAGTCCTGGTCTGCTGATGTGTCATCAAAATCTAAATTGTTGAACATCCCTTTCAAAGGAAAGACCCTATTCGGGCCTGCACTGAAAGAAATTATTTCAGACATCACTGGAGGGAAAGGCCATGCCCTCCCTCAGGATAAAACAAATAACATAAGGACCAAACAAAATAATTTTCGTTCCTTTCGGAACTTCAAGGGTGGTCCCGCTTCAGCTTCCCCTTCAACAAAGCAAGAGGGAAATTCTGTCCAATCCAAGTCAGTCTGGAGACCTAACCAGGCTTGGAACAAAGGTAAACAGGCCAAGAAGCCTGCTGCTGCCTCTAAGACAGCATGAAGGGGTAGCCCCCGATCCGGGACCGGATCTAGTAGGGGGCAGACTCTCTCTCTTTGCTCAGGCTTGGGCAAGAGATGTTCATGCTTCCTGGGCTTTAGAAATTGTGTCCCAAGGATATCTTCTGGACTTCAAAGACTCCCCCCCAATGGGGAGATTTCACATTTCTCAATTGTCTGCAAACCAGACAAAGAGAGAATGGGTTCTTACGCTGTGTAGAAGACCTACATACCATGGGAGTGATTCGCCCAGTTCCAAGAGCGGAACAAGGGCTAGGTTTTTACTCCAACCTGTTTGTGGTTCCAAAAAAGAGGGAACTTTCAGACCAATCTTGGATCTCAAAATTCTAAACAAATTCCTCAGAGTACCATCTTTCAAGATGGAGCCTATTCGGACTATTCTTCCTCTGATCCAGGAGGGTCAATATATGACTACCGTGGACTTAAAGGATGCGTATCTACACATCCCTATTCATAGAGATCATCATCAATTCCTCAGATTCGCCTTTCTGGACAGGCATTACCAGTTTGTGGCACTTCCCTTCGGTTGGCCACGGCTCCCAGAATTTTCACAAAGGTGCTAGGGTCCCTTTTGGCGGTTCTAGACGACATCTTAATTCAGGCGTTGACTTTCCAGCTAGCCAAGTCTCACACGGACATCGTATTGGCTTTTCTCATGGGTGGAAGGTGAACATAAAAAGAGTTCTCTCGTCCCTCTCACAAGAGTTTCCTTCCTAGGGACTCTGATAGACTCAGAAAATCAAAACTTTTAATCACTTGCCGAGCTCTTCATTCCATTCCTCGGCCATCAGTTGCTCAGTGTATGGAGGTAATCGGACTTATGGTAGCGGCAATGGACATAGTTCCTTATGCCCGCCTACACCTCAGACCACTGCAACTATGCATGCTCAAACAGTGGAATGGGGATTATGCAGATTTATCTCCTCAACTGCATCTGGACCAAGAGACCTGGTGGTTGTCTCAGGACCACCTGTCTCAGGGAATATGTTTCCGCAGGCCAGAGTGGCTCATAGTAACGACAGATGCCAACCTGCTAGGCTGGGGTGCAGTCTGGAAATCCCTGAAAGCACAGGGCTTATGGTCTTGGGAGGAATCTCTCCTCCCGATAAACATTCTAGTACTGAGAGCGATATTCAATGCGCTTCAGGCGTGGCCTCAGCTAGCTCCGGCCAAATTCATCAGATTTCAGTCGGACAACATCACGACTGTAGCCTATATCAATCATCAAGTAGGAACACAGAGTTCTCTAGCGATGATGGAGGTAACCAAAATTATCCGATGGGCGGAGGATCACTCTTGCCATCTCTCAGGAATCCATATCCCAGCGGTAGAGAACTGGGAGGCGGATTTCCTAAGTCGTCAGACTTTTCATCCGGAGGAGTGGGAGCTCCATCCGGAGGTATTTGCCCAGCTGACTCAGCTATGGGGCACACCAGAATTGGATCTGATGGCGTCCCGACAGAACACCAAACGTCTGCGTTACGGGTCCAGGTCCCGGGATCCCCAGGCGGTACTGATAGATGCTCTAGCAGTGCCCTGGTCCTTCAATCTGGCGTATTTACACAGTTTCCTGTCCTCCCACGTCTGGTTGCCAGAATCAAGCAGGAGAGAGCTTCGCTGATTCTGATAGCGCCTGCATGGTATGCAGACCTGGTGGACATATCATCTGTTCCACCGTGGATTCTGCCAATGAGGCAGGACCTTCTAATCCAAGGTCCATTCAAGCATCCAAATCTAATTTCTCTGCGTCTGACTGCTTGGAGATTGAACGCATGATTCTATCAAAGCGTGGTTTCTCTGAGTCGGTCATTGATACCCTGATTAAGGCTAGAAAGCCTGTCACCAGGAAAATCTATCATAAGATTTGACGCATATATCTTTGTTGGTGTGAATCCAAGGGTTACTCATGGAGTAAGATTAGGATTCCTAGGCCTAGATTTAGAGTTGGGCGGTAGCCGTCAAAACCAGCTTTAGAGGCTCCTAACGCTGGTTTTTACCGCCCTCTGGTATTTGGAGCCAGTCATTAAAGGGTCTAACGCTCACTTTTCAGCCGCGACTTTTCCATACCGCAGATCCCCTTACATCAATTGCGTATCCTATCTTTTCAATGGGATCTTTCTAACGCCGGTATTTAGAGTCGTGGCTGAAGTGAGCGTTAGAATTCTAACGACAAAACTCCAGCCGCAGAAAAAGTCAGTAGTTAAGAGCTTTCTGGGCTAACGCCGGTTTATAGAGCTCTTAACTACTGTGCGCTAAGGTACACTAACACCCATAAACTACCTATGTACCCCTAAACCGAGGTCCCCCCACATCGCCACCACTCGATTACATTTTTTTTAACCCCTAATCTGCCGACCGCACGCCGCTGCCACCTACGTTATCCCTATGAACCCCTAATCTGCTGCCCCTAACACCGCCGACCCCTATATTATATTTATTAACCCCTAATCTGCCCCCCTCACCGTCGCCTCCACCTGCCTACACTTATTAACCCCTAATCTGCCGAGCGGACCGCACCGCTACTATAATAAAGTTATTAACCCCTAATCTGCCGAGCGGACCGCACCGCTACTATAATAAAGTTATTAACCCCTAATCCGCCTCACTCCCGCCTCAATAACCCTATAATAAATAGTATTAACCCCTAATCTGCCCTCCCTAACATTGCCGACACCTAACTTCAAGTATTAACCCCTAATCTGCCGATCGGAGCTCACCGCTACTCTAATAAATTTTTTAACCCCTAAAGCTAATTCTAACCCTAACCCTACCACCCCCCCTAAGTTAAATATAATTGTATTCTAACGAAATAAATTAACTCTTATTAAATAAATTATTCCTATTTAAAGCTAAATACTTACCTGTAAAATAAATCCTAATATAGCTACAATATAAATTATAATTATATTGTAGCTATTTTAGGATTAATATTTATTTTACAGGTAACTTTGTAATTATTTTAACCAGGTACAATAGCTATTAAATAGTTGAGAACTATTTAATAGTTACCTAGTTAAAATAATTACAAAATTACCTGCAAAATAAATCCTAACCTAAGTTACAATTAAACCTAACAATACACTATCAATAAATAAATTAAATAAACTACCTACAATTATCTACAGGGAGTGCAGAATTATTAGGCAAGTTGTATTTTTGAGGATTAATTTTATTATTGAACAACAACCATGTTCTCAATGAACCCAAAAAACTCATTAATATCAAAGCTGAATAGTTTTGGAAGTAGTTTTTAGTTTGTTTTTAGTTATAGCTATTTTACGGGGATATCTGTGTGTGCAGGTGACTATTACTGTGCATAATTATTAGGCAACTTAACAAAATACAAATATATACCCATTTCAATTATTTATTTTTACCAGTGAAACCAATATAACATCCCAACATTCACAAATATACATTTCTGACATTCAAAAACAAAACAAAAACAAATCGGTGACCAATATAGCCACCTTTCTTTGCAAGGACACTCAAAAGCCTGCCATCCATGGATTCTGTCAGTGTTTTGATCTGTTCACCATCAACATTGCGTGCAGCAGCAACCACAGCCTCCCAGACACTGTTCAGAGAGGTGTACTGTTTTCCCTCCTTGTAAATCTCACATTTGATGATGGACCACAGGTTCTCAATGGGGTTCAGATCAGGTGAACAAGGAGGCCATGTCATTAGATTTTCTTCTTTTATACCCTTTCTTGCCAGCCATGCTGTGGAGTACTTGGACGTGTGTGATGGAGCATTGTCCTGCATGAAAATCATGTTTTTCTTGAAGGATGCAGACTTCTTCCTGTACCACTGCTTGAAGAAGGTGTCTTCCAGAAACTGGCAGTAGGACTGGGAGTTGAGCTTGACTCCATCCTCAACCCGAAAAGGCCCCACAAGCTCATCTTTGATGATACCAGCCCAAACCAGTACTCCACCTCCACCTTGCTGGCATCTGAGTCGGACTGGAGCTCTCTGCCCTTTACCAATTCAGCCACGGGCCCATCCATCTGGCCCATCAAGACTCACTCTCATTTCATCAGTCCATAAAACCTTAGAAAAATCAGTCTTGAGATATTTCTTGGCCCAGTCTTGACGTTTCAGCTTGTGTGTCTTGTTCAGTGGTGGTCGTCTTTCAGCCTTTCTTACCATGGCCATGTCTCTGAGTATTGCACACCTTGTGCTTTTGGGCACTCCAGTGATGTTGCAGCTCTGAAATATGGCCAAACTGGTGGCAAGTGGCATCTTGGCAGCTGCACGCTTGACTTTTCTCAGTTCATGGGCAGTTATTTTGCGCCTTGGTTTTTCCAAATATGCTTAATTGGTAGTAGTCTTTCCGATCAGCCAATAGAATGTGAGCTCAATATGATTGGCTGATCGGATCAGCCAATTGGATTGAACTTGATTCTGATTGGCTAATTCCATCAGCCAATCAGAATTTTCCTACCTTAATTCCGATTGGCTGATAGAATCCTATCAGCCAATCGGAATTCGAGGGACGCCATCTTGGATGACGTCCCTTAAAGGAACCGTCATTCGTCGGGAAGTCGTCGGAAGAAGAAGATGGGTCCGCGTTGGAGGTCTTCAAGATGGAGCCGGTCGTCATCGGATGAAGATAGAAGATGCCGCTTGGATCAAGATGGTTGCCGGTCCGGATCGCCTCTTCTTCCCGGATAGGATGAAGACGTTGGAGCCTCTTCTGGACCTCTTCAGCCGCCGCATGATGGATGTCTAGCCCCCGCTTGGGCTTGGATGAAGATTTCGGAGCCTAGAACGATCGGTGATACCTGGCATGGTGAAGACAAGGTAGGAAGATCTTCAGGGGCTTAGTATTAGGTTTATTTAAGGGGGGTATGTGGGTGGTGGGTTGTAATGTTGGGGGGGGTATTGTATGTTTTTTTTTACAGGCAAAAGAGCTGAATTCTTTGGGGCATGCCCCACAAAAGGTCCTTTTAAGGGCTGGTAAGGTAAAAGAGCTTTGAACTTTTGTAATTTAGAATAGGGTAGGGCATTTTTTTATTTTGGGGGTCTTTGTTATTTTATTAGGGGGCTTAGAGTAGGTGTAATTAGTTTAAAATTGTTGTAATTTTTTTCTAATGTTTGTAAATATTTTTTTATTTTTTGTAACTTAGTTCTTTTTTTATTTTTTGTACTTTAGTTCGTTTATTTAATTGTATTTATTTGTAGGAATTGTATTTAATTTATTTATTGATAGTGTAGTGTTAGGTTTAATTGTAACTTAGGTTAGGATTTATTTTACAGGTAATTTTGAAATTATTTTAACTAGGTAACTATTAAATAGTTATTAACTATTTAATAGCTATTGTACCTGGTTAAAATAAATACAAAGTTGCCTGTAAAATAAATATCAATCCTTAAATAGCTACAATATAATTATAATTTATATTGTAGCTATATTAGGGTTTATTTTACAGGTAAGTATTTAGATTTAAATAGGAATAATTTATTTAATAAGAGTTAATTTATTTCGTTAGATAAAAATTATATTTAACTTAGGGGGGTGTTAGTGTTAGGGTTAGACTTAGCTTTAGGGGTTAATACATTTATTATAGTAGCGGTGAGCTCCGATCGGCAGATTAGGGGTTAATTATTGTAGGTAGCTGGCGGCGACGTTGTGGGGGGCAGATTAGGGGTTAATAAATATAATATAGGGGTCGGCAGTGTTAGGGGCAGCAGATTAGGGGTAATGTAGGTAGCGGCAGTATACAGAGCGGCAGATTAGGGGTTAAAAATAATATGCAGGGGTCAGCGATAGCGGGGGCGGCAGATTAGGGGTTAATAAGTGTAAGGTTAGGGGTGTTTAGACTCGGGGGTACATGTTAGAGTGTTAGGTGCAGACGTAGGAAGTGTTTCCCCATAGAAAACAATGGGGCTGCGTTAGGAGCTGAACGCTGCTTTTTTGCAGGTGTTAGTTTTTTTTTCAGCTCAAACTGCCCCATTGTTTTCTATGGGGATATCATGCACGAGCACGTTTTTAAAGCTGGCCGCATCCGTAAGCACCGCTGGTATCTAGAGTTGCAGTGGCGTTAAATTATGCTCTACGCTCCCTTTTTGGAGCCTAACGCACTGAAAACCCAGCCATTCTGTGAACTCTAAATACCAGCGGTATTTAAAAGGTGCTGGAGAAAAAAAGCACGCGTAGCTAACGCACCCCTTTGGCCGCCAAACTCTAAATCTAGCCGCTAGAATTTTGTCTTTTCTCCAAGAAGGATTGAAGACGGGATTATCAGCTATTTCTTTAAAGGGACAAATATCTGCTTTGTCTATTCTTTTACACAAACGTCTGGCAGATGTCCCAGACGTTCAAGCGTTTAGTCAGGCGTTTAGTCAAGCGTTTAGTCAGGCCTTGGTCAGGATCAAGCCTGTATTTAAACCTGTTGCTCCGCCATGGAGCCTAAACTTGGTTCTTAAAGTTCTTCAAGGGGTTCCGTTTGAACCTATGCATTTCATAGATATTAAGCTTCTATCTTGGAAAGTTTTGTTTTTAGTAGCTATCTCTTCGGCTTGAAGAGTTTCTGAGTTATCTGCTTTACAGTGTGACTCACCTTATCTTATTTTCCATGCAGATAAGGTGGTTTTACATACCAAACCTGGATTCCTTCCTAAGGTTGTTTCTAAAACAATATCAATCAGGAAATTGTTGTTTCTTCGCTGTGTCCTAATCCTTCTTCAAAGAAGGAACGTCTGTTGCACAATCTTGATGTGGTTCGTACTTTAAAGTTCTACTTACAAGCATACAAAGATTTCCGTCAAACATCTTCATTTTTTGTTGTCTATTCTGGTAAGCGGAGAGGTCAAAAGGCTACCGCTACCTCTCTTTCTTTTTGGCTGCAAAGCATCATCCGTATGGCTTATGAGACTGCTGGCCAGCAGCCTCCTGAAAGAATTACTGCTCATTCTACTAGAGCAGTGGCTTCCACATGGGCTTTTAAAAATGAGGCTTCTGTTGAACATATTTGTAATGCGGCGACTTGGTCTTCGCTTCATACTTTTTCCAAATTTTACAAATTCGATTCTTTTGCTTCTTCGGAGGCTATTTTTGGGAGAACGGTTCTACAAGCAGTGGTGCCTTCCGTTTAAGGAACCTGTCTTGTCCTTCCCTTCATCCGTGTCCTAAAGCTTTGGTATTGGTATCCCACAAGTATGGATGAATCCGTGGACTTGATGCATCTTACAAGAGAAAACAGAATTTATGCTTACCTGATAAATTTCTTTCTCTTGTGATGTATCGAGTCCACGGCCCGCCCTGTCTATTTAAGACAGGTAGTATATTTTTAATTAAAAAACTTCAGTCACCACTGCACCCTATAGTTTAACCTTTTTCTTCCTAGCCTTCGGTTGAATGACTGGGGGGTGGAGCTAAGGGAGGAGCTATATAGTCAGCTCTGCTGTGGGTGCTCTCTCTGCCACTTCCTGTAGGGAAGGAGAATATCCCACAAGTATGGATGAATCCGTGGACTCGATACATCACAAGAGAAAGAAATTTATCAGTTAAGCATAAATTCTGTTTTTTATGTAAAAAAACCTAAGAAATAAAATAATAATAATAATAAAATCCTAACATTTAAATAAAAACGTGAAACATATTTGTTCACAGCTGATATTTATGAATTGTTAACTGACAGACAAGTGAAATTCCAAGAGCTGTAGTTCTCAGCTCTGACAAGAAAAAGTTGGTTTATTAAAGAGGCATAAAATACAATTAGAAAATGCACTAATATGATAGTGTTTTATTATTGCGCTATTGCTTACATATTACATATAACTGTATTTAACCCATGCAAAAGTCAGTTCCAGAGCAATGCATTACTGGGAGCCAGCTGAACACATCCGGTGAGCCAATGACAACAGGCACATGTGTGTAGTCACCAATCTTCATTAGCACCCAGTAATCCATTGCTGCGCCTGAGCCAACCTAGGTATTTTTTTCAAAAAAGTAAATTTGATAATAGAATTGAATAACCTCTACTAATTCCATCTTATTTATAAACTATTACAATTTAACTCTGACTTTCATGTTCCATAAAGGGACAGAAAAGCCAAAAATAACTTTTGCATGGGTGCATTTCAATTTAAAATAGAAGCATTTTTGCAATATATTTCCATTAGCAAACATGCTTCTAGTAAAAGCTATTACTGTTTTTCAGTGGCATACACACATATGCTATGAGGGCCTGTGCACAAGTGTTAAAACAACACACCTCAGAGAATCAGTGGTGGCTTTAATACTGGTGCAAAGGCCCTCACAGGATATGTGCGTATGTCAGTGAAAAACAGCAATACCTTTTACTAAAAACATTTTTGCCGATGAAAGTATATTGCAAAAAATTGGATATGATGATGACGAATAGGGATGAGGGGAGTAGAGAGAGAGAGCTCTCCCACCCACTTTTTTTTTCTTCTCGATACGCTGCATTTTTTTGACACATTTAAGAATAGACCGATGCCTTTTGGTTCACTTGAATTCATTGACTTCAAACTTCTGTTGTTTAAAATAATACACTGAGATGCAAAATTTTAGCTAACATTCAGCTAGATTACAAGTTTTGCGTTATGAGCGGCTCAGTGCTAACTTGCAAGTTATTGTCGCCGCTCACCTCCCTATAGCGCTGCTATTACAGGTTTTCATAAAGCCGTCGTTAGCTGGCAATATGTCAGCGTTGAGCAAAATTGAGCTCCATACCGCACCCAAATACCAGCGCTGCTGTGAGCTGGTTTTAAATGCTCCTGCACAATTTCCCCATAGACATCAATGGGGAGAGCCGGCTAAAAAAAAGCCTAACACCTGCAATAAAGGAGCGTAAAGCTCCGTAACTCAGCCCCATTGATTCCTATGGGGAAAGAAAATTTATGTTTACACCTAACACCCTAACATAAACCCAGAGTCTAAACACCCCTAATCTGCCGCCCCGACATCGCCGACACCTACATTACACTTATTAACCCCTAATCTTCCGCACCTGACATTGCTGCCACCTACCTACCTACACTTATTAACCCCTAATCTGCCGCCCCTAACCGCCGCCACCTACATTACACTTATTAACCCCTAATCTGCCGCCCCCAATGCCGTTGCTACTTACCTACACTTATTAACCCCTAATCTGCAGCCCCCAATGTCGCCGCCACTATACTAAAGTTATTAACCCGTAAACCTAACCCTAAGTCTAACCCTAACACCCACTAACTTTAATATAATTAAAATAAATCTAAATAAAAATTACTATCATTAACTAAATAATACCTATTTAAAACTAAATAAACCCTAAGCTAGCTACAATATAACTAACTAGTCCTAAAGCCCATTCACACGGGCCATTTTTTGCAGGGTACAATGGTCCCACCCATTGCGCTCTCTCCCTCCCCCTCTCTTTTTCTCTCTCTCTCCCCCCCCCCCTCTTTTGCTCTCTCTCCCCCCTCTCTTTTGCGCTTTCTTTCCCCCTCTCTTTTGAGCTCTCTCTCCCCCCTCTCTTTTGCGCTCTCTCCACCCTCTTTTGCTCTCTCTCTCTCCACCCTCTTTTGCGCTCTCTCTCTCCCCCTCTCTTTTGTGCTCTCTCTCACCCCTCTCTTCTGCACACTCTCCCCCCTCTCTTTTGCGCTCCCCTCTCTTTTGCTCTCTCTCTCTCTCCCCTTTTCTTTTGCTCTCACTCTCTCCCCTCTCTTTTGCTCTCACTCTCTCCCCTCTCTTTTGCTCTCTCTCTCTCCCCTCTCTTTTGCTCTCTCTCTCTCCCCTCTCTTTTGCTCTCTCTCCCCTCTCTTTTGCTCTCTCTCTCTCCCCTCTCTTTTGCTCTCTCTCTCTCTCCCCTCTCTTTTGCTCTCTCTCCCCCCTCTATTTTGCTCTTTCTCTCTCCCCTCTTTTGCTCTCTCTTTCTCCCCCCCTCTATTTTGCTTTCTCTCTCTCTCTCCCCTCTCTTTTGCTCTCTCTCTCTCCTCTCTTTTGCTCTCTCTCTCCTCTCTTTTGCTCTCTCTCCCCTTCTCTTTTGCTCTCTCTCCCCTTCTCTTTTGCTCTCTCTCTCCTTCTCTTTTGCTCTCTCCTCTCTCTCTCTCTCTCTCTCTCTCTCTCCCCTCTCTCTACCCTCTCTCTCTCTCCCCTCTCTCCTCTCTCCTCTCTCTCTCTCTCTCTCCCCTCTCTCCTCTCTCTCTCTCCCTCTCTCTCCCTCTCTCGCTCTCTCTCTCCCTCTCTCCCCCCTCCCTCTCTCTGTCCCCTCTGTCTCTCCCCTCTGTCTCTCCCCTCTCTCTCTCCCCTCTCTCTCTCCCCCCTCTCTCTCTCTCCCCCTCTCTCTCTCTCTCTCTCTCTCTCTCTCTCTCTCTCTCTCTCCCCCTCTCTATCTCTCTCCCCCTCTCTCCACCTCTCTTTCTCTCTCCCCCTCTCTCTCCCCCTCTCTCTTCCCCTCTCTCTCTCCCCCTCTCTCTTCCCCTCTCTCTCCCTCTCTCTCTCCCCCTCTCTCTCCCCCTCTCTCTCTCTCTCTCTCTCTCTCTCTCCCTCTCTCTCTCTATCCTCCCCCTCTCGCTTTCCCCCTCTCTCTCCCCTCTCGCTTTCCCCCTCTCTCTCCCCTCTCGCTTTCCCCCTCTCGCTTTCCCCTCTCTCTTTCCCCCCTCTCTCTTTCTCCCCTCTTTTGATCTCTCTCTCACCTTTCTTATGTTTTCCCTACCCCCTCTGTCCCCTCTTTTGAGTTGTTTTGAGCTCTCAGTCTGCATGGCCTTTCACAGGCCCGCCCGGCCCCGCCCCCTTCATGGGCCCGCCCGGCCCCGCCCCTTCACTTACCTTCACGCTCGGCCACGCCCCCTTCACGGACCTTCACACTCAGCCACGCTCCTTCACGCTAGGCCCCGGCCACGCCCACTTCTACTCGCACTGCAGATCAGGTAGGGACTGTAAGGACAGGTGTGTTTGTCCTCGTGTTGTCTCTACTGCACATGACAGCTTCGGACAAACACACTTGGGGCTCCATGTACTAAGCCGTCAATTCATCCGTCATTGTAGACGCGGATAAACTCGCCGTTACTCGCCGCGGGCGAAATGGTGTCCGCTATCGCTATGTACTAATAATCCCCCAATAAATAGACACGTCTAGCCCGCCGCGAGCAGTGGCGGAATATTGATAAATTTGACACCTCGCTCGCCGCGACTATTTTGTGAAGTATGCAGCAAACCAATATAATTTTTGCAACTTTCT
Source organism: Bombina bombina (assembly GCF_027579735.1). Taxonomy (NCBI): domain Eukaryota; kingdom Metazoa; phylum Chordata; class Amphibia; order Anura; family Bombinatoridae; genus Bombina; species Bombina bombina. Next base: position 1,175,797,897 of record NC_069500.1, read on the forward strand.
CAGGTGCATACTGCATAGCACCACCAGAACGATCAAGATATCGAAACCGCATTTTCAAACTGCATGTACATGAGTACCCTCCATCTCCTAATAGAAGATACAATAAATATAAATATTAATATAAAAATAATTATAAAGATTGACAACTATACAATACAAATTTAAAATATACAGATTGCTCTTTAATTACAGTCGACAAATTGGGCGCAATTTATGTACATGGAAATGAGAGACAAATTAGATGCCAGTTATGCTTACCTAGAAGCCATCCTTCAGGCATATTTCCGTCCGAAACGAACAATGTAAGTACAATGCTGATATTACTGCCTTTTATATATGTCTAGACTAGCGTCTAGAGTGACTTTCCTATTGTTTTGTACCTTGCCCGCCACCTAAAAGGTGGCGAGGCAAAAATAACGAGGTGGGAGCGGAAATTGTCCCGAGCGGACAAATAGATTTTTTAGTACATTTGTTTTTGGCGAGTTGGTGGTCAAATGTGTGTAATTACAGTGAAAAATGGAGAGGTAGCGAGGTTTGGCGGATAAGTACGCTCGCAATTTTAAAGATGCGAGTTTGAACATAGTTGACGACTTTGTACATATCAGTTTGCGAGTTTTGACACGAGATTTGTTGCGGGTAGCTCGCTGACTGCTTAGTACATGGAGCCCTTGGCCTTTTAAAGTATAGGATAGTTACATTGTAGCTATCTTAGGTTTTATTTTTATTTCACCTCAAAGTTTGTATTTATTTTAACTAGGTAGACTAGTTAATAAATAGTTAACTATTTACTAGCTACCTAGTTAAAATAAATACAAAGTTACCTGTAAAATAAAACCTAACCTGAGTTACACTAACACCTAACCTTACACTACAAATAAACTTAAATAAATTACATTAATTAAATATAATTAACTAAATTACAAAAAACAAACACTAAATTACACAAAATAAAAAAAAAATGGTCAAATATTTAAACTTATTACACCTAATTTAATAGCCCTATCCAAATAAAAAGCCCCCCCCAAAATAATAAAACCCCTAGCCCTAAACTAAACTGCCACTAGCCCTTAAAAGGGCCTTTTGCGGGGCATTGCCCCAAAGAAATCAGCTATTTTACCTGTAAAAAAAATACAACAGTAAAACCCAGCACCCACACAACCAACCCCTCCAAATAAAATCCTATCTAAAAAACCTTTACAGGAAAATGGGGAGCTTAGGTTTTTTAGATAGGATTTTATTTGGGGGGGTTAGTTGTATGGGTGGTGGGTTTTACTGTCAGGGGGTTGTTTGTATTATTTTTTTTACAGGTAAAAGAGCTGATTTCTTTGGGGCAATGCCCCTCTAAAGGCCCTTTTAAGGGCTATTGGCAGTTTAGTTTAGGCTAGGGGTTTTATTATTTTGGAGGAGCTTTTTTATTTTGATAGGGCTATTATATTAGGTGTAATTAGTTTAAATATTTGATCATTTCTTTTTTATTTTGTGTTATTTTGTGTTTGTTTTTGTAATTTAGTTAATTGTATTTAATTAATGTAATTTATTTAATTGTAGTGTAAGTTTAGGTGTTAGTGTAACTCAGGTTAGGTTTTATTTTACAGGTAAATTTGTATTAATTTTAACTAGGTAGCTAGTAAATAGTTAATAACGATTTACTAACTAGTCTACCCTGTTAAAATAAATACAAACTTAGCTGTGAAATAAAAAAAAAACCTAAGATAGCTACAATGTAAGTATTAGTTATATTGTAGCTATCTTAGTTTTTTTTTATTGGTAAGTATTTAGTTTTAAATAGGAATTATTTAGTTAATGATAGTAATTTGTATTTAGATTTATTGTAATTATATTAAAGTTAGTGGGTGTTAGGGTTAGACTTAGGGTTAGGTTTAGGGGTTTATAACTTTAGTATAGTGGCAGCGATTTTAGGGGCAGCAGATTAGGGGTTAATAACAGTAATGTAGGTTGCGGCGATGTTAGGGACAGCAGATTAGGGGTTAATAATATTTAACTAGTGTTTACGATGCGGGAGTACGGCGATTTAGGGGTTAATATGTTTATTATAGTGGTGGCGATGTCCGGAGCGGCAGATTAGGGGTTAATAATTTTAATTTAGTGTTTGCGATGCGGGAGGGCCTCGGTTTAGGGGTTAATAGGTAGTTTATGGGTGTTACTGTACTTTTTAGCACTTTAGTTATGAGTTTTATGTTACAGCTTTGTAGCGTAAAACCCATAACTACTGACTTTCAGTTTACGGTACGGATCTTGACGGTATTGGCTGTACCGCTCACTTTTTGGCCGGACAGGCAAACTCGTAATACTGGCACTGTGGAAGTCTCATTGAAACAGGACTTTTTGAAAGCTGCGGTAGTTACATTGCGTTACGAACAAAAAAGTGTGCGATACAGATATACCTGCAAAACTCGTAATGCCAGCGGTAGGGAAAAAGAGCCATAATGCTGCTTTTTCACTCATAACGCAAAACTCATAATCTAGCCGATTATTTATTACAGTTTGTACAAATAGAATTGAAATTTGTTTTTCTTTGTAAACACAGATGTATACTTATTTTGAGATATTAATAAAGCTTTTTTTTTTTTTAAATGCTTATATTTCAAATTGAAATGCACCTATGCACATTTCATTTTGACCTTTATATCCCTATAAAGCAAGGGAACATAATTTCCCCCAAAAATAAACTGTATAATACATTTTACAATACCCTGTTTTATATGGAGAGATGAAGAAACATATGTGTACAATGTCCCTATAAGCAAGAGGAGTATTACCTAGAGTGTCAGTTGGACCAGCCAGCTGTTTTTGTTAGTTATACTAGATAATAGTGGGTACTGACATGCAGACAAAGAATGAGAAATGCTTTCTTGAGTCATACAGAGCCAGATTCATAACCATCCGTCATTCGCTTGGGCAAGTTGCTGATAAACTCCACAGAAAAATAACAAACAGTGTGTCCCTGCATCTTGGCTGGTGAAAATGAGATCCTGCCTCTGATTGATGTCAGCAGAGAGGCTTGTAAAAAATGCATTTCCAGCTGATTAGTTCAGAATGTGTCAATCTCATGCAGTTTTTATGACCCACAGACTACATGCCAGATGCACATTTGCTTTTTATAAACTTACAATGATGAATTACTAAATTCTATTTCTGTCCCCTACGATACCCCATGTTGCCCAAGAGAGTATATGGTACTTAATTTTCAAATATCAAACTATCTATTGCAAAGTAGCATTTCAGAAATAGTAGTGCAGATCCATAATACTGTTCACATATTTCATCTGTGACGTTTCACAATATCAGTAGCCATAAGGGATGTTTATCCAATTTTTTTGATTAGTAAGGAAGGTTCATATGATATTTTGTCTGATTATGATGACATATTCACTAGGAGAATTGATACAATGGTTTTAAATTATTATTTTGCGTTTTGAAATACACTTGAAAACATTATTATTATTATTTTGTAAAATGTCACTAAATTCTATAGTGCCAGTTACATGGATGGGGTACATAAGAACCCTGATTAATGGTAAACAAAAAGAAATATAAATACATAAAACAGCCTTAACAAAAGAAATACAAGAGAAAGATGGATATAATTTAGTAAGCAAAAAAAAATCTCAAGCAAATTGCTGTCAAATTCTGTAAACAAAACTCCACTGAAGTAACATGCATCTGTCAATCAAACATAAATGACAAAGGCTTTGATTAGCAAATCATCTACTGTTCAAGGGCGCTTGCTCTTCAGGACTGGCATAGATGGTAGCGCAAGTGCTTAAGTAGACAGCTGTCTATTAAGCACTGCAGTATAAATTAGAAAGTATTTTATGTGTTATTTCACTTATTGCTGGCATCGGTTTTTTTCATAGCAAATGTCAAAGCAGCTTTGCTCATTGAAGTCAGTTGTTCTACAATAATTGTTTTGTTGGTTGGAATTCCCAACTTGCTTTTAGTCCAATTATTTGCCCATGCCGGCTTCAGTATGCAGTTTGCAATACAAATGAGTGTGAAAGTATTTTATGTGTTATTTCACTTATTCATAGTCTAGGACTAGCAGTGATAATAAAATAAAGAAGGCATAATCCTGATGAATATGACTTGAATCAAATGACTTTCTTCTGGCAGATGGTTTAATTGACTGTATGGACCCAGACTGCTGCTTACAGAGCTCCTGCCAGAATCAGCCTTATTGCCGTGGACTACCTGATCCACAGGACATTATCAGCCAAAGCCAGCAGACACCATCCCAGCAGGCTGCCAAGTCTTTCTACGATAGGATCAGCTTCCTTACAAGCCCTGACAGCACCCATGTCATACCTGGAGACAACCCTTTCAATAAAAGGTAAAACTGTCATTGTGACAAACAAAACGGGAACAGAATAGCAAGTCTGGGTTATTATTATTTGGGTATTTTGACCTTTTGTATTGCAGCTGTCTCGAATACTAAAAATACAGTAGCATTGTACATTTCTCATTGAGGTCTGCTCATGTACACATCAGCGTCCAGTAATTAGAGAACTATACATTGCCATTTGACTTCTGAATTTAATCTTAGTCTTCAGTTTATCCAGAGGAGAGCAATTAAAGGAAAATAAAACGCCTGGGTGCTCAATAAATGTTATTAATTAAATCCACTAATTATGGATAAATCAGAAACTTGCTTTTAGAGAAAAGAGCAGGATTCATGTAGTTTCGGCTTGGGTATAACCACCTGTACTGGATAAGTATATGCCACAACATGTGCAGGGTAATGCTGTACTGGCTGAAGCTGTGCAGACTGCCCATGACACCTGCTTTTTGGCAGATTTGTTCTTTCTTTGTGGTATATAATTGTACCAGATAGTGTTTTATGTTATTTATGACAATGACTCACATATGCCTGAAATATTGGTAGCACATTAGTATTACAGATGCATTTTATTTATTAGTCATTTCAGATTATCTTGCCTTATCTAACTACAGCAACTACATTTTTTTAATGTGAGAGTGTCACAAACCTTTTGTGCCTATTTATCTGGTAAGTGTTGTTGGAAGACAGATTTAAAGTCTGCCTTTAGCTGGCAATACAGTGGAATTGCATAATTAATAAGTGCATAATAAAAAGACGATGCATTATCACACTAATAAACCTGGAGAAAAAAAATACCCGAATGCCGCTTGTCAAATTCAGAGTTCAGCATTGTTTCTGCAATGAATACAGAATACACATTTTTGTTCACACCTTTTCTGTTACTGCACACATTGCCCCTGTCAATCACTGGCCTTCAGTATTTTTTGGGGGGTGGGCACTATTGTACAACTGCACACATTGCCACTGTCACTCACTGGTCTAAAGTATTTTTTTTTTTTTTTGGCGTGGGCACTATTGTGTAACTGCACACATTGGTCCTGTCAATCACTGGTCTTCAGTATTTTTTTGGAGGGGGGGCACTATTGTGTAACTGCACACTTTGCCCCTGTCAATCACTGGTCTTCAGTATTTTTTTGTATTTTTATTGGGGGGGGGGCACTATTGTGTTACATTGCCCCTGCCAATCACTGGTCTTCAGTATTTTTTTTTTGGGGGGGGGGCACTATTGTATAACTGCACACATTGCCTCTGTACTCTAATTCATATCTGCACTTTTGTACACATTTTATCTGGAAAAGCAGCATATTTATGTGGTTATTACTTGTTTATTTACTGCCAGCATATTATATAGGGATGTACAGTGAGAGAAAAATGTATAAACATATGCAATGTGTTGACGTTTGTACTTGCCTTTAAAGAGCGTATGTGGACATACTAAGTTG